>NC_142064.1:11240000-11540000 GCF_059756535.1 Pantherophis guttatus
TGGTGCAGGAGGCTTTCCAGGCCCAAAACAGGGCACGGTGGGGCTGTGCGAGCCCCCACCCATGCACCGTTTTGGATCTGGAATGCCTGCACCAACCTAGAAGCCAAAACGGGGTGCGGAGTGTGGGCGCATGCACAGGGGGCACGCTCACATTACATTTGGGGGGTTCGTGCATGCGCAGGCATTTGGGCATTCGGCACCAAAAAAGGTTAACCATCACTGGTATAGCGTCTCCTGCTTGAGCAGGGGGTTGGACGAGAAGACCTCCAGGATCCCTTCCCAACTCTGTTAATCTCTTTTTGTTGATATTTGGAGAGGAAAATGGCTTCTAGATTGAAGTCCAGACCAGCCGTCACCAACTGGTGGTCCGTGAGAAAAATTTGGGGGTCTGCAGAAAAATTATTTCCATTTTTTTATATTGCACTAAATCAGTCCTCCAACTACGGCCCCTGGACCGGATACATGCAATGAATGTTTGTGTTACTGCAGAGAGTTCCCCCCCACCATTGGGGTCTTTTTGTGCGGGTCAGAGGGGGGCAGAAATTCTGACTTGGGGTCTGCTTCAGCCTCCTGATGTGGGGCTTTGGGTGAAGGCTGGAGGGAAGTGCCGCTGGTGGCGAAGAGCCGGAGGGCCGACTGGATCATGGCCTGGAACTGGCTGACCATCTCAGCCCGCTGAGCCTCCAGGCGCTGGTATCTGGCCTTGCACTCCCGCAGGTCTTCCCACTGCTTGGAAAGCCTATGCTCCTAGTCCTCAGTGAGGTGCTTCTACTGAGCCTCCTTCTTGGCCAGATCCAATTTGAACTGAGCTGTTTTGCCAACTCTTTCTCCTGGTGGCTGCTTAGCTCCAATAACTGCTTCCTGTTGGGGCCCTAAGGAGCCCAGCCGGGCAGGCGAGGAGTGGCTGGGTGAGGGAGCGGCGAGTAGAAGCCGGCGAGGTGCCCCTCGACGTGAGTGACTTCAAGTTGGTCACACCCACACAGTCACATGACCACCTAGCCACGCCCACCCAGCCGATCATATTAGTGGTCCACGGGATTTAAAATTGTGAATTTAGTGGTCCCTGAGGTCTGAAAGGTTGGGGATCCCTGGTCTAGACTAAACTTGCCTTGCAACATATCAGGACTGTGTGGTGCTTCAAATTTGTAGGCCGAAAGATGCTTGGAGAGAGTTTGTTTGGTAACAGCACCACTTTTTGAAGCAACTGAATCTTGGGACCGAGGGCGTGAATTAAATACTGTCTCCCCAGCTTTAGCACAATCCCTGGAAAAAGACACACCTGACTTAAGGAATTCTAGACAGGTGCAACGGGCATGCTTCTGTCACACCCAAGGCACCTTTTTGACTTTCTCACCGAGGCGTTGCACAGTTCTGCTCCTGATTGCTTAGGCATCAAGGACAATGTCCTTTATGGATATTAGCCCGCAATCCTCCGACACAATTTTTTCCCCTCTAGAAAGCTGCACAACAAGTTAATTTTCAACCCTTGATTTCCCTGGCTAGTGGGAATTCAAAACAGCAGGCTGAAATGCATGCAAAGTTTGTGGCCGGGATTCTAGGTGGAATTACTTAATTCATTCCTCTTTGAAATGGTTGCTTATTGTTCTTTGTTGCTTAGTGTTTTGCAAATCCCTCCAGTTTTGGGGGGGGGCGGTGGGGGGGAGAGAGACGGGGACGATACCTTTTATTTATTAGCAAACTGCTTGTTTCTCTCTTCCTTTTTTGAAATAAGGTTTGTCAAAAAATGAAATTTCAGAGGTCTGTGTGCCTCGGCATTGATTTTTCTATTTGTAATAACACACAATAGCATATCTTGTTTTGTATCAAAAGGATAAAAAAAAATGTCCCTAACATAGCGATCTCCATTCTGGGGTAATGGATAAAACCTGTTTATGAGATGTCATTTATTCCACAATAGACAGTAAATAAAAGCCATTTCAAGCTTCGGTTAAATCAAAGCTTGTTCGGGATTTCAGCAGATTTGCAAATTACCTTGGGGACTCTCTTCAGTTCCACTTGTTTTCTCACATGTCATTGGATACCCCTCCTTTTTTTGCTATATAGTAAAGGTTTCTTCTTCTTCTTCTTCTTCTTCTTCTTCTTCTTCTTCTTCTTCTTCTTCTTCTTCTTCTTCTTCTTCTTCTTCTTCTTCTTCTTCTTCTTCTTCTTCTTTCCTCCTTTCTCCCCCTCCTCCTCCTTCTGTCACCCTTTTCAATTTTCTCCTTTCATCCTTCTTCTTCTTCCCCTCTCCCTCCTCCTCCTTCCTCCTCTTCCTCCTCTCATCCTTTCCATTCTCCTCCTCCTCCTCTTCCTCCCTCCTCCTCCTTCTTCTGTCATCTTTCCACTTTCATCCTTCTTCCCCTCCTCCTCTTCCTCTTCCTCCTCCTTTCTCTTCCTCCTCCTCTCATCCTTCCCATTCTCCTCCTCCTCTTCCTCCCCCTCCTCCTTCTTCTGTCACCTTTCCACTTTCATCCTTCTTCTTCCCCTCCTCCTCTTCCTCTTCCTCCTTTCTCTTCCTCCTCCCCTCATCCTTCTCCTTCTTTCTCCTCTCCTCCTTCTCCTTCCTCTTCCTCCTCTCATCCTTCCCATTCTCCTTCTCCTCCTCTTCCTCCCTCCTCCTCCTTCTTCTGTCACCCTTCAACTTTCATTCTTCTTCTTCTTCCCCTCTTCCTCATCTCCTCCTTCTCCTTCTCCTTCCTCCTCCTCTCCTCCTTCTCCTTCTCCTTCCTCTTCCTCCTCCTCTTCTCCTTCTCCTTCTTCCATCGTCCTTTTCCATCTTCTCCTTTCATCATTCTCCATCTCCTCTCCTTCTTCTCCTTTCATCCTTCTTCTGTCATCCTTCTTCTCCTTCTCCCCTCCTCTCCTCCTCCTTTCATCCTTCTCTTCTCCTTCTCCTCCTTCTCTATCTCTCTCACACACACACACACACACTCACTCACTCACTCACAACCATTGACCCAACTTTTTAGAGAAGGCATTTTTTTTAGAGCCAGGACTACATAAGGCCACAAATTGATCCATGAAACAATCGTCCTTATCATCTCAGCACAAAGTATTTAAGGCTGCTGTCCTATCCCATCCTTTGCATGGCGTTTTGTCCTGTTTGAAAGTAAAAATATGTTGGGATGCACTGAGAAGAAATGGTGTTCCTAGAACCCCAAAGATCCTGAAAGATAAATTGATGCTGATCCCTTGTCCCCTTCACTCCAAATCAGGTGGTTGAATGGATGTGGTTCAGAGGTGAAATCCAGCAAGTTATGACAGGTTCTGGAGAACTGGTAGGGGAAATTTTGAGTAGTTTGGAGAACCGTCAAATACCACCTCTGGCTGGCCCCAAAGTGGGGAGGGAATGGGGATTTTGCAATATCCTTCCCCCAGGAGTGGGGAGGGAATGGGGATTTTGCAGTATCCTTCCCCTGGAATGGGATGGGAATGGAGATTTTGCCAGATTCACTTAACAACCGGGTTGCTAATTTATCAATGGCAGTGATTCACTTAACATCTGTGGCTAGAAAGGTCGTAAAATGGGGCAAAACTCACTTAACAACAGAAATTTTGGGCTCAATGGTGGTCGTAAGTCAAGGACTACTTGTACATCAACCTTTGAAAAGATGAATAGACATTTAACAGAATAACAGAGTTGACTTTGGATGTGACCTTGGAGGTCTTCTAACCCAACCACTGCTCAGACAGGAAACCCTATACCATTTCAGACAAATGATTGTCCAGTCTCCTTAGGAAATTTCTCCTTCGTTGTAGCTTGCTTCTCTCCTTGATGAGTTTCCACCCGTTGCTTCTTGTCCTGCCCTCAGGTGCTTTGGAGAATAGCTTGACTCCCGCTTCTTTGTGGCATCCCCTGAGATATCGGAAGACTGCCATCATGTCTCCCCTAGTCCTTCTTTTCATCAAACTAGACATACCCAGTTCCAGCAACCGTTCTTCGTATGTTTTAGCCTCCAGTCCCCTCATCACCTTTGTTGCTCTTCTCTGCATTCTTTCTAGAGTCTCAACGTCTTTTTTACATCATGGCGACCAAAACTGGATGCAGTATTCCAAGTGTGGCCTTACCAAGGCATTATAAAGTGGTATTAACACTTCACATGATCTTGATTCTATCCCTCTGTTTATGCAGCTTATGCAGTTTAGAACTGTGTTGGCTTTTTTGGCAGCTGCTGCACACGGCTGGCTCATATTTAAATGATTGTCCACTAGGACTCCAAGATCCCTCTCACAGTTACCACTATTGAGTGAGGTACCACCTATCCCAGTGATGGCTAACCTTTTTGCCACCGCATGCCAAAAGCGGGGGGAGCGCGGGGGAGTTGTGCACGCACATGCCCACACCCATAATTCTATGTGCCTCATCCCCTGCGCATGCATGTGCGACACATACCCCCCCCCTCTGCGCTCCCCTGCTTTTGGCACACGATGGCCCAGTTGGCCCAGTAGGCCTGTTTTTCACTCTCCACAGGCTCCAGAGCCTTTCTAGGAGCCTGGGGAGGGTGAAAACGGCTTTCCTCACTCCTCTGGTGGCCGGAAATGGCCCATTTGTTGACTTCCGGTGGGACAGGAAGCCCTGTTTTTTGCTCTCCCCATCCTCCAGAGCTTTTCTAGGAGCCTGGGGAGGACAAAAATGGCCTCCCCCCCCCAGAGGCCCTCCGGAGACCAGAAACAGCGTGTTTCCTGACTTCCAGTGGGCCCAGAAGGCCCGAAAATCAGCCGGGGCTGAGCTCGCGTACCCATCGATAAGGCTCCGCGTGCCACCTGTGGCACACGTGCCATAGGTTCACCATCACTGACCTATACTGTACCTGTGGTGTACATTTGATAGCCTATTCTGTGTTCTGCATCTTCTCCACCTCTACAATAGCCCTTTGGAGATACCTTTGCTTCCTCTGTTTTTGTCCTCACCTTCTTAACAGCTGAACATCTACAGTAGGTACGGCATGAAAACCCTGACATTTCGTGCTGATGGAGCAAAACGTCTTTCAGACAAGTATCTTCAAGGAATGACAACAAAATAATAAGGAAGGAAGGAAGGAAACGTTTTCTCTGACTCCAAGACCTTCTGCCAAGTTTCAGCCAGGAGCAGATTTATACGGCCAGAGTGATAAATCAAAGCTCAGGTTGTAATGATAATGCTGACACAGGTTTAACTGTAACGAGACTCACAGGCACCGTTGCAAAGAAATTAGAGCTACAAATTCAGACCATCCGACGTATATCAAGTGGAACGGTTGTCGACAATCTTCTGAAGTATTTTTGTTTGGGGGGAATTAAAAGCACACCGAAGCACTCTTGGACAGGGGTGTCAATTTTATTAGGGCAGGGTGCAGAATTCGTGGCATTAAATATAAGTGAATTTTTTTCTCACCAAAAGAGTTTATGCTAGAATACACTAGACCAAGTGTCTCTAACCTTGGCAACTTTAAGCCTGGAGGACTTCAACTCCCAGAATTCCCCAGCCAGGCTGGGGAATTCTGGGAGTTGAAGTCCTCCAGGCTTAAAGTTGCCAAGGTTGGAGACCCCTGCACTAGACAACTACCAGTAGTTCATACCTATCCCTGTCAGAATCTCATTCATACAGTATCGATTGCAGCTGAATTAAAACTTAGTGTCTCTTAACACATGTCACTGTTGTGGCATTCATTCCTATAGGCTCCACCCATTTCTGTGGGTGTGGATCCAGGTAGTCTTCGACTTACACCCGTTCATTTAGTGACTGTTTGAAGTTACAATAGCATTGAAAAAAAGCAAGCGGTCCTTGCACTTGCGACTGTCACATCGTCTCCGTGGCCGCTTGATTAAAATTCAGTGGTTGGTTAACTGGTATATATTTATAATGGTTGCAGTGTTTCCCGGGTCGTAAAAGGGAAAAGAAGGGAAGGGAAGGGAAGGGAAGACATGGACAAAGAAGGGAAGGGAAGACATGAACAAAGAAGGGAAGGGAAGACATGGATGAAGAAGGGAAGGGAAGAGAAGGGAAGGGAAGGGAAGACATGGATGCAGAAGGGAAGGGGAGGGAAGGGAAGACATGGATGAAGAAGGGAAGGGAAGAGAAGGGAAGGGAAGGGAAGACATGGGTGCAGAAGGGAAGGGGAGGGAAGGGAAGACATGGATGAAGAAGGGAAGGGAAGAGAAGGGAAGGGAAGGGAAGACATGGATGCAGAAGGGAAGGGAAGGGAAGGGAAGGGAAGGGAAGGGAAGGGAAGGGAAGGGAAGGGAAGGGAAGGCATGGATGAAGAAGGGAAGGGAAGAGAAGGGAAGGGAAGGGAAGACATGGATGAAGAAGGGAAGGGAAGGGAAGACATGGACAAAGAAGGGAAGGGAAGACATGGATGAAGAAAGGAAGGGAAGACATGGATGAAGAAGGGAAGGGAAGGGAAGGGAAGACATGGATGAAGAAGGGAAGGGAAGGGAAGGGAAGACATGGACAAAGAAGGGAAGGGAAGGGAAGGGAAGGGAAGATATGGATCAAGAAGGGAAGGGAAGACATGGATGAAGAAGGGAAGAGAAGGGAAGGGGATAAATGGGTGAAGAAGGGAAGGGAAGGGAATAAATCAGGGGTATCAAACTTGCGTCATCACTGGTTTTTTCTCCTTTGCTAAACCGGGCAGGGGTGGAGCCAGCACATGATACATCCGGCCTGCAGGCTGTGAATTTGACACCCCTGGAATAAATGGATGAAGAAGGAAAGGAAAGGAAAGGAAAGGAAAGGAAAGGAAAGGAAAGGAAAGGAAAGGAAAGGAAAGGAAAGGAAAGGAAAGGAAAGGAAAGGAAAGGAAAGGAAAAAGATAAAACAAGGGGAAGGAAGGGAAATGAAGGGAAGGGAAGGGGATAAATAGGTGAAGAAGGGAAAGAAAGGAAAGGAAAGGAAAGGAAAGGAAAGGAAAAGAAAGGAAAAGAAAGGAAAAGAAAGGAAAAAGATAAAACAAGGGGAGGGAAGGGAAATGAAGGGAAGGGAAGGGGATAAATAGGTGAAGAAGGGAAGGGAAGGGAAGGGAAGGGAAGGGAATGGAAGGGAAGGGAAGGGAAGGGAAGGGAAGGGAAGGGAAGGGAAGGAAGAGACTAATTCTGCAATCACTTATTCTGAATCTCTTCATAGTTTAATTGTATCCCATGTGAGACATCTATGGGGGAAAATCATTTTTGCCATTATTCAAATATATTAAGGGCTCAGAATTCCCCTTCTATTAAAAACACTCTTTTAATCACCATATTTTAAAAGGATGGCGATTCATTCCAAAAGCTTCGAGGACTTTTCCTTTTTTCCCTGGAATCCTGTCCTCCCAAACCTAGTGAGAACTGGCCAAGAAACCTTTCAGAATAGTAAACAGGACAAAAAAAATGTGCATGTGGGTTAAAGAGGGAGCATCGTCCCCAACTCCCAAAGTATCATTAGCGGTAACCTGTCACATAAAATGAGGTGGCAGATTTCCATTTTCATCTGAACTTCAGGTGTTTTAGTAATCCAGGAGCTTTATTTAAGGACTGACCTTTCACCCGGCCTGTCAGTCCAATTGCGAGTGGTTGATAGCCACTGGGAATCAATGGACACCACTGAAGGTCACTTCCTAGAAAAACTGCTGCTATCAAAGTGTCAGTTCCAATGAAGCATTATAACAAAGCATCAGAGAAGCAGATCTGAAGGGCTTAAATTCACTTTTTTTTTCCTGAGTGGAGACTCCTGCCTGCTTCGGCTTTCATTAGATGTTTGGGGGAGAAGAAGAGAGATAAACGGGTATTAAATAACATTCATTTCCATAAATAAACTGGGTTTTCTATTCCGGGGGGCATCAAGCGGTCTTTCGTTTAGAGGCATAACCTTTGGGGGTCCCAGATCTTTGAAAGGCTGGGGTTTATTTCTGACCTTCAATCAGACTCAATTCTGTAGTAAAAGATGTTGGTGTAGGTTCTTTTTTTATTAATTTATTTTATTTTATGGTCCAGGAGCCAGGGACCCAACGTTGAAGGGCTACATAAGGAGGTCAGGTTTGAAGCGCAGATAACGGTTAGATCAATTAGATCAAACTGTAGGATCTCTCCAGGAATATCAACATGGCGGACACAACTTATGTGGGCCTGTAGGAGAAGTAGACTGAGCGGTGGCTCAGTGGTTTAAGATGCTGAGCTTGTCGATCGAAACGTCAGCAGTTCAGCGGTTCAAATCCCTAGCGCCGCGTAACGGGGTGAGCTCCCGTTACTTGTTCCAACGTCAGCCAACCTAGCAGTTCGAAAGCACGTAAAACATGCAAATAGAAAAATAGGGATCACCTTTGGTGGGAAGGTAACAGTGTTCTGTGTGCCTTTAGCGTTTACTCCCGGTTCGGTCCGGTTCGGCCGAGCTGGTAGTGGTGACGATATGACGTCACCGAACTGGTTCTCCCCCCCACCCTCCCACCCCACCCATCCACCCACGTTATTCTTAACTTTTATTTGGTCCCACCCCCAATCTATTGCTGCCTCCTGAGTCCCAGCTGATGACTAGAGGGAAAAAAAACTGTTTAAACTCTTGCCGCGGGGCTTCAAAGGGCCGTCCTACAGCTGATCAGTGTTAAAAGCAAACAAATGAGTCGGGTCATAAGTGCGAGGACTGGTCGTAAGTGCGAGGACCTTCCAGAAATGACTCTGACCAGCTAGCCACGCCCACCTAGTCATGTGACCTCCAAGCCACACCCACAAAATAAGCCACGCCCACAGAACCGGTAGTAAAAAAATTTAGAACCCACCCCTGGTTTAGTCATGCCGGCCACATGACCACAGAGACGTCTTCGGACAGCGCTGGCTCTTCAGCTTTGAAACGGAGATGAGCACCGCCCCCTAGAGTCGGGAATGACTAGTACATATGTGCGAGGGGAACCTTTACCTTTACCTGTAAGAGAAGAAGAAGCTGAGCTGGAAGAAGGGGTTAAATGTATCATCAGTCTCGAGTCATTGCATTGTCACAAAAGCCCTAAATTCAGCACCCCACCCCCGCCCCCCATGAATTCCGTTGACCCTTAACTAGTGTCAATTTAGTTTTGACTCTTAGTTGACTAGATTCCTGTATTAGAGGCAGCAATAATAAACTTTTCTATGGTTTGAATTCAACGGATGCTCCTGGTTATTTGTATCTGACATGGCCTGCTCTTTTTTTTTACTTGTGTGGGACAAGTGATGCTTATAAATCTCACCTCCACCTCAAGACTAGAAGCAAAGGATGGAAACTAATCAAGAAGTCAACAATCTAGAACTAACGGGAGATTTCCTGACAGACCAATTAATCAGTGGAACACCTTTCCTTCAGAAGTTGTGGATGCTCTAACACTGGAAGTTTTTTAGAAGAGATTGGACGATTTGTCTGAAATGGCTGTTCCACCCCAGCTACGGACCCCAAAGAACGCAGCACACACAAAGTCCGTTCAAACCTTAGTTTACTAAATAAACCAGTTTTTTACAACAACGGCTGTTAATTAACTGCATTAACAGCCGCCAAGAATTCAAAGAATAATACTGAAAGCTTACTGTGGTTGGCAGAATGCCCAGAAGCAATTTGCAGGAAGCCTAATAAGATAAGCAAGACAAGACACGAAGGTATGTGAACGAAGTTGTTCCCTACAAATTGCTTCAGTTGGTGTTCCTCCTTAAATAGGCTAAGGGAGTGGCCAATTAGCCCCAAGCCTTATTCTCGAGGAGACCTCCTCCTGAGGAGCCACTCCTGCCTTTTGGCAGCTCTGCCTGCCCGTGCATCGAGAAAAGGCTCCTCCTCTTCTTCCTCTTCACTTTATGGGAGCTTCTGGAGGTTCTGAAGGCCCTGGCTGAATCCCTGCCCCTGGCACCACATCTTCTCCAGCCTCCTCATTGTCCGACTCAGCACCACACCAACCTCCTCACTGTCTGAATCAGCTACTAGCTGCACAGGCCGCATACGGGCCACAACAATGGCATAGTGTTTCCTGCCTGCACAGGGGGTTGGACTAGAAGACCTCCATGGTTCCCTCCAACTCTGTTATTCTATTATTCTGTCATTTGCAGCAGTCATTTTGACTTTTCTGGACTCCTCTAGTACAGGACAGATAGATCTTGACTTACAACAGCTTTTTAGTGACCAAAGTTACAACAGCACTGAAAATATGACTTATGGCCATTTTTCACAGTTATGACCTTTGCAGCATCCCCACGATCATGTGATCAAAATTCAGACACTTGGCAACTGGTTCATATTTATGACCGTTGCTGTGTCCCGAAGTCATATGATCCCCTTTTGCGACCTTCTGATAAGCCAAGTCAATGGGGAAATCAGATTGACTTAAACAACTGGGTTACTAACATCAACCGCGGTGATTCACTTAACAACGGTGGCAAGAAAAGTTGTAGAATGGAGGCGTAACTCACTGAACTTAAACGTCTCACTTAACAGCAGACATTTTGGGCTCAAGAAGCTTCTTCAGCTCTGACTGGATGATGGGGAATGGAAGGATGGGGAATGGACCATCCACTATACAATCAGAGCTGAAGAAGCTTCTCGGATGAGAAGCGAAACGTCTTCAAAGAAAAAACAAGAAAGTCCAGTTGCCTCCTGAAAAAGCACCTTTGGGACAACCATGACCTGGAGGACTGAGAATCTCCATAAACTTTTAGTTGAAACTTAAGAACTTCACTCTTTCCTAAGATTTAATCTGGCAGCACATCACTGGGTAGAAAATCAGAGCTATTATTCTGCATTATTAAAAATACTATTATTACCGCATTTTGTCCACAAATGCACAATCCTTTGTAACTGCAGGTCCATTTAGTGGCTTCACCTTCCTGTTTTGAATACAGGTGCTCCTTAACTTCCCACCATTCATTTAGCTACCACTCAGAGTTACAACATCCCCAAAATGTGATCACCATCTGCAACTTTTCTGCAAAGTCAACTGGCGAAGCCCCATTTGTTTAGCAATTTCATGATTCATTTAACCACTTCAGTGATTCACTTAAAAACGAATGGCAAAAAGGTTGCAAAATCAGGCCGGGCTCACTTAACAACCACCTTGCTTAGCCACAGAAGTTCTCACCCAAATTACAGTCATAACTTGAGGATTATATGGCTGCTGTTGTCTAGCTACTGTATTTTTTCACTCCTAAAAGGGAGAAAATTTGGGTGCATCTTATACACCAAATGTAGCCCCACTCACCCACTGGCCCCCACCCTTTGGCCTCTGCCTCGCAGCAGTTACCTCCTTGCAAGAAAAAACAGCTCCTTTCAGCTTCAGCACAGCCTAATTAGCACAAGTTGTTTGGATCGGCCTCCCAACTCTCAGCTGATTTGTTCTCAGCTGTTTTGCACAGGGCTCTGCTGCTTGCTGCAAAGAGGTAAATTGCTGGAGCAGATTTTTTTTTCCTTGTGCTAATCAAGCTAATCAAGCTATGCTGAAAACGAAACTGAAAGTAAAGCAGGCTGTTTGCTGTTTGCTGCAAGGAGGCAAAATTGCTCAAAGGCAGAGGCAGAGGAAGATTTCTTTTTCTTCTTTTTCCTCACCAAAAAAGGTAGGTGCATCTTATACTCTGGCGCGTCTTATACTCCGAAAAATACGGTACATCTACAGAGGTTACCAGAATTAGTTTCTTTTGAAATTAATTCAAGGAAAGGATGATTATGTTACACGTCGCACAACTCATTTGCGGGCTAGCCTATAGTGTAAATTCACTGAAGAGGAGACTCCCAGGTGACTAACTCTTTAGTGCATACCTGGCATCTGTCAGTATCTGTGACGTAAACAATATGAAATTGGAACCTCTACTATTCTGTCTGATACCCTGGTCAACTAGGGGGAAAGTGAGTTGCCTTATTGGCATCTCGGCTTCTTCTCCTGCTAGGCTGAGATAAAGCAACTTCATGCATGAAGAATTCCTATTCCATCCTGGGCCAACCCTAAAATAGGAAACTTGGGCTGCTGCAAACTTTCCAGAATCATAGTTTCCTATTTTAGGGTTGGCCCAGGATGGAATAGGAATTCTTCATACCAGGCCATGGTTGTGTCTTACCAAATGGTATCCTTACCACAGAACTAGCGGTCAAGAAGGCTAAATTTTCTCCTGCTTGGAGATGGATAGATACCCTGGAGCACTGTTTCCCAACCTTTCCAGGTCCCTTCCAACTCTTATTTACTGCATTGCGTTGCATTGCGTTGCATTGCGTTGCGTTGCGTTGCGTTGCGTTGCGTTGCGTTGCGTTGCATTGCATTGCATTGCATTGCATTGCATTGCACTGCATTGCACTGTATTCTAGTCTAGTCTAGTCTAGTCTAATTCTATTCAATAGAAAAATCTTGATGAACCATGTCCAATGGATGATTTGTTCCTGGCTAATAATAAAACTATCCCAACCACTACTTTCTGGGCCTCAAATGCTGTATTATGTCACAACAATATTTTAAATTCCTCTTGTGTTTTAATTTTTATGTTTATCCCATAGTTATTGAAGGCTTTCCTTATCTGGATTATTCTACTAATTTTAAATATGATATTTCTCTTTTTAATGTAAGGTGTTTTGGACTCGGAAAATAAATACAGGTAGTCCTTGATTTACAACTATTTGTTTAGTGACTGTTTGAAGTTACAACGGCACTGAAAAAAGTGACTTCCCAAGTGACCATTTCTCACACTTACGGCCATTGTAGTATCCTCATAGTCACGTGGTTAAAATTCAGGACACTTGGCAACTGGTTCATATTTAAGATGGTTACAGAGTCCCGTGATCACCTTTTGGTGACCTGACAAAGCAAAGTCAACGGGCAAGACAGAGTCGCTTAACAACCGTGTTAGTAACTTAGAAGCTGCAGCGACTCACTACACAGCTGCGGACGGAAAGGTCATAAAACGGTGGCAGAACTCACTTAACAACTGTCTCGCTTAGCGACAGAAATTTTGGGCTCCAGTGGGGTCATCAGTCAGGGGCTACCTGTACATAAACCCCAACAGAGGAGCGAGGAAGATGAGGAGGTGGCCAAGCCAGTCCATTTCCCAACACCATAGTACAGTGATGGCTGTAGGGGAAGGGGGGGACGGGGAAGGTTTGCGCACATGTGCCCACACCCATAATTCTATGCGCCCCACCCCACGCATTTGAGCGTGATCCCCCTAACACACACACACCCCGCTCCTGGCACGCAATGGCCCGGTAGACCCATTTTTCTTTCTCACCTGGCTCCAGATCCTCTCTATGCATCTGGGGAGGGCGAAAACAGCCTTCCCCACCCCCTCGGAGGTCCTCCGGAGGCCCGAAACGGCCCATTTCCCCACTTCCGGTTGGACAGGATGTGACTTTTTTGCTCTCCCCAGCCTCCAGAGACTCCTAGCACCGGAGCTGAGCTGGCATGCCAGGAGACATGGCTCCGTGTGCCACCTGTGGCACACGTGCCATAGGTTCACCATCATGGCCATAGTACCATTATGGTACTATGTCTACATGGAGGGAAGTAAGCAGTGGGGTACCACAAGGTTCCATCTTAGGCCCAGTACTCTTCAATATATTCATAAACGACTTAGATGAAGGAATAGAAGGGAAATTTACCAAATTTGCAGATCATACTAAGCTGGCAGGAATAGCCAACACCCTAGACCACAGGTATCAAACTCAATCACGTCACGTGATGTATCATGACGTATCACGATGTTTTTTGCCTTTGTAGAGCCAAGGTGGGCGTGGCTTGCATGCAATGCATCTGGCCCACAGGCCGCCATTTTGATACCCCTGCCCTAGGTCATAGACTCAAGATACAGATGGATCTTGACAGACTTGAACGCAGGTTCCTATCTAACAAAATGAAATTCAATGTAGAGAAAAGTAAAGTCCTACACTTAGGCAAGAAAAACCAAAAGTAGACATACAGACCGGGTGAAACCAGACTTAAAAGCAGTAACTGTGAGAGAGATCTTGGAGTCTTAGTGGACAACCAGTTCAATATGAGCCAAGATTGTGTGGTGGTAGCCAAAAAAGCCAACGCGATCCTAAACTGCATTAACAGGGAGATACACTCAAGATCAAGTGAGGTAATAATACAAATCTATAAAGCCTTAGTAAGGCCACACCTAGAGTACTGCATCCAGTTTTGGTCACCACACTATAAAACAGATGTTGAGACTCTAGAAAGAGTGCAGAGAAGAGCAACCAGGATGATGAGGGCACTGGAGGCTAAAACATACAATGAACAGTTGCAGGAACTGGGCCTGGCTAGTCTAGTGAAGAGAAGGACCAGGGGAGACATGATAGCAGTCTTCCAATATTTGAGGGGCTGCCACAGAGAGGAGGAGGTCAACCTATTTTCCAAAGCACCTGAAGGCCAGACAAGGAATAATGGATGGAAACTGATCAAGGAGAGATTCAGTCTAGAAATAAGGAGAAATTTTCTGACAGTGAGAACAATCAACCAATGGCATTCAGAAGTTGTGGGAGCTTCATCACTGGAAGCAAGACAGGTGAACAGCGTTGGAAGGGACCTTATAGGTCATCTAGTCCAACCCACCCACCCACCCCCACTCAAGCAGGAGACCCTACACCATTTCTGACCGAGGGCAGTCCAGTCTCTTCTTGAAAGCTTCCAGTGATGAAGCTCCCACAACTTCCGAAGGCAACTTCTGTTCCATGGGTTGATTGTTCTCAACTGTCAAAAAGTTCCTCCTTATTTCTAGGTTGAATCTCTCCTTGGTCAGTTTCCATCCATGATTCCTTATCTGGCCTTCGGGTGCTTTAGAAAACAACTTGACCCAGGGATGAAATCCAGCAGGTTCTCACAGATTCTGGAGAACTCGTAGGGGAAATTTTGAGTAGTTCGAAGAACTAGCAAATACCACCTCTGGCTGGCCCCACAGTAGGGAGGGAAAGGGGATTTTTTTTTTTTTAAATTTGATTTATATGCCGCCCTTCTCTGGAGACTCAGGGCGGCTTACAATGCGTTAAGCAATAGCCTTCGTACCTTTGTATATTTTTATACAAAGTCAGCTTATTGCCCCCACAAACTGGGTCCTCAATTTACCTACCTTAGAAAGGATGGAAGGCGGAGTCAACCTTGAGCCTGGCAAGATTCGAACTTACTAATTGCAGACAGCTGGAGTTAAATTACAATGCATTAGTCTCAGGGGTGGGTTCTAAATTTTTTTACTACTGGTTCTGTGGGCGTGGCTTATTTTGTGGGTGTGGTTTGGAGGACATGTGACTAGGTGGGCGTGGCTAGCTGGTCAGAGTCATTTCTGGAAGGTCCTCGCACTTACGACCAGTCCTCGCACTTACGACCCGACTCATTTGTTTGCTTTTAACACTGATCAGCTGCAGGACGGCCCTTTGAAGCCCCACAGCAAGAGTTTAAACAGGTTTTTTCCCTCTAGTCATCAGCTGGGACTCAGGAGGCAGCAATAGATTGGGGGTGGGACCAAATAAAAGGTAAGAATAACGTGGGGGGAGGGGGGGAGAGAACCGGTTCGGTGACGTCATATCGTCACCGTTATCCGAACCGGGAGGAACCCACCACTGATTAGTCTGCTTTGCTATCCAGGCTCTTGCTGTATCCTTCCCTTGCCACGCCCACCAAGCCACACCACGCCCACCAAGCCACGCCCACAGAACCGGTGGGCAAAAAAAATGTGGATTTCACCACTGGCTTGACCCCCCCAAACCCCCCCACACCCCACCTCTCTGTGGCAGCCCCTGAAATATTGGAAGCTTTCAAGAAGAGACTGGACTGCCATTTGTCAACAATGGTGTAGGTAGTAGGGTCTCCTCATGCTTGGGCGGGTGGGGGTCGGAGGGTTGGACTAGATGACCTTACAAGATCCCTTCCAATTCTGTTCATCTGTTAAACCGGCCGGGCCCCGGGAGCCTCCGGAGCGGCGATGCCCTCCAAAGCTTATAGCGCGGCCAAGCCGGGAGTAATTAAGTGGCTGATGCGCTCGCAGCCTCCGCGGCCAAGAATTGTCTAAATTGCCCGTTTATTAGCAGCCCGGCGTGCGCGGAGAATTACAAACAGACAATAGAGCCCGCGGTAATTTAATCTAACCTTGTATTTACAGAGGGGGGGGGGAGAGAGAGAGAGAGAGAAAGGAGGGGATCGCGGAGAAAGGGAAAAAAAGAGAGCAAGGCGGAGAAGGGAAGGGGATGATGGGGAGGTGAAGAAGTGGGGGGGGCGCTGGCCGCCTAGCCCGTGGACACCCCCCCCACCAATAAAACCTTGTATTTACAGGGGGGGTGGGGAGAGAGAGAAAGGAGGGGATCGCGGAGAAAGGGAAAAAAAGAGAGCAAGGCGGAGAAGGGAAGGGGATGATGGGGAGGTGAAGAAGGGGGGGGCTCTGGCCGCCTAGCCCGTGGAGCCCCCCCACCAATCTAACCTTGTATTTACAAGGGGGGGGAGAGAGAGAAAGGAGGGGATCGCGGAGAAAGGGAAAAAAAGAGAGCAAGGCGGAGAAGGGAAGGGGATGATGGGGAGGTGAAGAAGGGGGGGGGCGCTGGCCGCCTAGCCCGTGGAGCCCCCCCACCAATCTAACCTTGTATCTGGGGGGGGGAGAGAGAGAAAGGAGGGGATCGCGGAGAAAGGGAAAAAAAGAGAGCAAGGCGGAGAAGGGAAGGGGATGATGGGGAGGTGAAGAAGGGGGGGCGCTGGCCGCCTAGCCCGTGGAGCCCCCCCACCAATCTAACCTTGTATTTACGGGGGGGGAGAGAGAAAGGAGGGGATCGCGGAGAAAGGGGAAAAAAAGAGAGCAAGGCGGAGAAGGGAAGGGGATGATGGGGAGGTGAAGAAGTGGGGGGGCGCTGGCCGCCTAGCCCGTGGACCCCCCCCCACCAATCTAACCTTGTATTTACAAGGGGGGGGGAGAGAGAAAGGAGGGGATCGCGGAGAAAGGGAAAAAAAGAGAGCAAGGCGGAGAAGGGAAGGGGATGATGGGGAGGTGAAGAAGGGGGGGGCGCTGGCCGCCTAGCCCGTGGAGCCCCCCCACCAATCTAACCTTGTATTTACGGGGGGGGGAGAGAGAGAAAGGAGGGGATCGCGGAGAAAGGGAAAAAAAGAGAGCAAGGCGGAGAAGGGAAGGGGATGATGGGGAGGTGAAGAGGGGGGGGCGCTGGCCGCCTGGCCCGTGCAGCCCCCCCCCCCACCCCCACCCCTAATGGTGTGCTGGCTTTTCAAGCGGCGCAAACATTTCTCCGACCCCATCGCCGCGCTCCATCGCAGGCCTCTGGGGAGCGGAGGCGAGGCTTGGAAAGAAAAAGGGAAAGAGAAAAGAAAAAAAAAAAAAAGAGGAGGAAAAGTAATTTATAAGGCGTCCGTGGCCCGGAATGTATCATCGGATCCGCTCGCCGACGCTCAATTGATATGTAGTTGATTTCAAACAACGCCCTCCGGGTACCCACGGGGAACATTTTTTAGATTTTACGCTTGGATATATCTGTTTAACTCGCCATTTACCAAAACGGCGGAGGATGACAGCAGCCAGCCAGCCAGCCAGCCAGGCGCGCTGGTAGAGAGAACGGGGGGGGGGGGGACACACACACACCAATAAATCCCCCTACTCTTTTGGACGAGTGTGGAAATTGACTATACCTGTAGAAAAGATGAGAATATATTTTTGTTTTGTTTTGTTTTGTTTTGTTTTGTTTTGTTTTGTTTTGTTTGTCAAACTTGTAGGAGAATAGAATAGAATAGAAAACATGGAGTAGAATGGAATGGAACGGAATGAATAGAATAGAATAGAATAGAATAGAATAGAATAGAATAGAATAGAATAGAATAGAAAACATGTAGGAGAATAGAATAGAATAGAATAGAATAGAATAGAATAGAATAGAATAGAAAACACAGAGTAGAATAGAATGGAATTAATAGAACAGAACAGAAAAGAAAAGAAAAGAAAAGAAAAGAAAACATGGAGTAGAATGGAATGGAATGGAATGGAATTAACAGAACAGAACAGAATAGAATAGAATAGAATAGAATAGAATAGAATAGAATAGAATAGAATAGAAAACATGTAGTAGAATAGAATAGAATAGAATAGAATAGAATAGAATAGAATAGAATAGAATAGAAAACACAGAGTAGAATAGAATGGAATTAACAGAACAGAACAGAACAGAACAGAAAAGAAAAGAAAAGAAAAGAAAAGAAAAGAAAACATGGAGTAGAATGGAATGGAATGGAATGGAATTAACAGAACAGAGCAGAACAGAACAGAACAGAACAGAACAGAACAGAACAGAACAGAACAGAACAGAATAGAATAGAATAGAATAGAATAGAATAGAATAGAAAACATGGAGTAGAATGGAATGGAATGAATAGAATAGAATAGAATAGAATAGAATAGAATAGAATAGAATAGAATAGAACAGAATAAAATAGAATAGAAAACAGAGAGTAGAATGGAATGGAATGGAATTAACAGAACAGAACAGAATAGAATAGAATAGAATAGAATAGAAAACATGGAGTAGAATAGAATAGAATAGAATAGAATAGAATAGAATAGAATAGAATAGAATAGAATAGAATAGAATAGAAAACACAGAGTAGAATAGAATGGAATTAACAGAACAGAACAGAAAAGAAAAGAAAAGAAAAGAAAAGAAAACATGGAGTAGAATGGAATGGAATGGAATGGAATTAACAGAACAGAGCAGAACAGAACAGAACAGAATAGAATAGAATAGAATAGAATAGAATAGAATAGAATAGAATAGAATAGAATAGAATAGAATAGAAAACATGGAGTAGAATGGAATGGAATGAATAGAATAGAATAGAATAAAATAGAATAGAATAGAATAGAATAGAATAGAATAGAATAGAATAGAATAGAACAGAATAAAATAGAATAGAAAACAGAGAGTAGAATGGAATGGAATGGAATTAACAGAACAGAACAGAACAGAACAGAATAGAATAGAATAGAATAGAATAGAATAGAATAGAATAGAATAGAATAGAAAACATGGAGTAGAATAGAATAGAATAGAATAGAATAGAATAAAATAGAATAGAATACGGAGTAGAATGGAATGGAATTAATAGAACAGAACAGAAAAGAAAAGAAAAGAAAAAAGAAAACATGGAGTAGAATAGAATGGAATGGAATAGAATGGAATTAACAGAACAGAATAGAACAGAATAGAATTCTTTATTGGCCAGGTGTGATTGGACACACAAGGAGTTTGTCTTTGGTGCATAGGCTCTCAGTGTACATAACAGGTACAAGTATAAACATGGACATGAGCATATGAAATGAGTACAAATAAATGGGGACAGTAGGACAGCGACGGTAAGCACGCTGGGGCGTCTATGCATGCCCCCTCACAGACCTCTTTAGGAATGGGGTGACTTCCAAGGTGGACAGTTTAAGGTTAAAGCTCTGGGGGAGAAGAAGGTTTTAAGGAGAGAAGGATTTATTTATTTAAGGAGGTTTATTTAAGGAGGGAAGGGTGCTCTTCTCTTGGCCCTAAGCCGCACATGCCTTTTCCTTCAGGGCATCTGACCGGGTTTCACAGCCTCTTTCCAAATGCTGGGAACAGTTTCCTATCGAAAATTAAAAACATCTTCAAATATTTCCACATGTAAAGGTGGCTTATCGCTGGCACCAAAGGAAGTTGGCCTGCAAACTTCTTCTTTTTTTTTTTTTTACTTTTTTAGAGTCACATAGAAACAGGCCGATTATAAGGTGCTGTTAAACCGCTGGTTCGATGAATCGCTGGTTCGATTCCCCCACTCCTGGGGGAAGGATATTGCAAAATCCCCATTCCCTCCCCACTCCTGGGGGAAGGATATTGCAAAATCTCCATTCCCTCCCCACTCCTGGGGGAAGGATATTGCAAAATCTCCATTCCCTCCCCACTCCTGGGGGAAGGATATTGCAAAATCCCCATTCCCTCCCCACTCCTGGGGGAAGGATATTGCAAAATCCACATTCCCTCCCCTCTCCTGGGGGAAGGATACTGCAAAATCCCCATTCCCTCCCCACTCCTGGGGGAAGGATACTGCAAAATCTCCATTCCCACCCCACTCTGGGGCCAGCCAGAGGTGGTATTTGCAGGTTCTCCGAACTGCTCAAAATTTCCGCTACCGGTTCGCCAGAACCTGTCAGAACCTGCTGGATTTCACCCCTGGGTTGAAGGAGCGTCCCTGCTTAAAGAGGAAATAAAAATTTGAAAGTGTGGGCAGGGCAACCCTTTGCAAGAGGAGATTTCACGCAGTAGTTTCCTACTACTGGAGGTAATGAAAAGTTTAGGAGAGCTTAGTTGGGCTGGGAATACAAGCAGGAAAAACTTCACGCGCTAATGTTCATTTTGCAAATAGCTGAAGATTGAAATTCTGCGGAAAGGAAAGCATGATTCAAGTGTAAGGCAATTGTTTTAACTGTGTCTATCCTAGTATGATTTATGTTGATTGCTTATTTAGTATCTATGACTATCACTGAGTGTTGTATCTTATGATTTAGAATGAATGTATTTTATAATTATAATCATGATTTATGACTTGTGGCTTGTATGTACACAGAGAGCTTATGCAGCGGAGAAAAATTCCTTGTGCGTTCGATCACACTTGGCCAATAAAGAATTTTAATTCTAATAAAAATGGCGGGTGCACATGAACGGAGTTAGGGCATGCATTGGCAAAAAGATACCCACAATCTTCCCAATAGAAACACCCTAAATTTAAAACAAACATGATTTCGGATATGAAATCTCATGGATTGAGATATACCGTATCATCTTGCTAATGCAAGGTTTTGCCTAAGATCGCAATAGTCTTGTGAGCATTTACACAAAGACGCCAAATCTTAGGATGTTCCATTGCTTTGACCCAGGGGTGAAATCCAGCAGGTTCTGACAGGTTCTGGAGAAAATTTTGAGTAGTTCGGAGAACCTCTCTGTCTGAAAATACTTCTCTAACGATCCCAGCTGAGTTGCCTGATGGCAGAGAGGTATTTTTTTAAAAAATAGCTCTCCCGATCAGGCAACTCAGCTGGGATCGTCAGAGACTTTTCAAAGCATTTTTTTTACCACCTCTTCGGCCAAGAGGTTGCAGAAAAAAATGCTTTCAAAAGCCTCTGATGATCCCAGCTGAGCCGCGCGATCATCAGAGGCTTTTTTTTTTAACTTTTAAAAGCATTTTTTCATTGGAAGAGGTTGTAGAAAAAATGCTTTTAAAAGTAAAAAAAAAAAAGCCTCTGATGATTGTGCAGCTCAGCTGGGCATGGGGGGCGGGGAGCACAGAGATTTTTGCTACCAGTTCTCCGAACCACCCACCGCCATTACTACCGGATCGGGCGATTCAGTCCGAACTGGAAGCATTTCACCCCTGCTTATGACCCTTGCAGTACCCCCATGGTTACATGATCAGTGGCTAAAATTTGCTTTTCCTTTATTTCTTTATTAATTGGATATCCTATCTTTAGCTGAGAGTTCCACTTGTCTAATCTGCATTTGTGTGTCCAGCTCTACCAAGGATGGCCCTGTATTTTCAAATATTCTGAGTTTAAGGAGACTTAAGCAAGGAGAGGACCCAAGTAGAACTAAGCAGAAATTTCCTGACAGTTAGACAATAAATTAGTGGAACGGCTTGTCTCCAGAGATGGTGGGTGCTCCAACAGCGGAGATTTTAAAGAAGAGATCAGACAATCATTTGTTTGAAATGGTATAGGATTTCTTCCTTGAGTGGGGGTGGGGGTGGACTAGTAGACCTCCAAGGTCCCTTCCCACTCTGTTATTCTGTTAAGAGAGACTTGTTATCCAAATCTATTGAAGATAAAGGCACTTAACCATTATCCATAAAGTTGATACCGGTAGTAAGGCCACACCTGGAAGACTGCATCCAGTTTTGTTCAGCACATTACAAAAAAGATATGGAGGCTTTGGAAATAGTGCAAAGAAGAGCAACTAGGATGATTAAAGGCCTGGAGACTAAAACATGTGAAGGACGGTTGTAGGATTTGGGTTTGGCTAGTCTAGAGAAAAGAAGGACTAAAGATGACATGATAGCAGTATTCCAATGTTTGAGAGGTGGCCACAAAGGACCTGGTTATCTACAGGACCGCCTGCTACCACCAATAGCCTCCCACCGGCCAGTACGCTCCCATAGAGAGGGGCTCCTCCAGGTGCCGTCGGCCAAACAGTGTCGACTGGCGGCCCCCAGGGGGAAAGCCTTCTCTGTGGGGGCACCTACCATCTGGAACGAGCTCACCCGGAGATACGGAGGATCCCGGATCTGCGCACCTTCCGTCGCGTGCTCAAGACTTTCTTATTTCATCAAGCTGGCCTGGCCTAAATCTTCTCCCCTTTTAAATGTAAATTTTAATTTGTTTTTAAATTATTGGGTATTTTAAATTTGTCTCAGCCAAATTATTTAATTCGTTTTTATTCTATTTTAAATTTTTGTATTTATGTGTTTTATTCTGTAGCTGTTCACCGCCCTGAGTCCTTCGGGAGTAGGGCAGTATATAAATCCAATAAAATAAATAAATAAATAAAAGGGAGTCAACTTATTTTGCAAAGTATCTGTAGGCAGGACAAGAAACAATGGATGGAAACTCGTCAAGGAAAGAAGCAACCTGGAACTAAGGAGAAACTTCCTAACAGTGAGGACAATTAAGCAGTGGAACAGCTTGCCTTCAGAAGTCATGGGCGCTTCATCACTGGAGGTTTTTAAGAAGAGACTGGACAGTCACTTGTCTGGAATGGTATAGGGTCTCCCGCTTGAGCAGGGGCTGGACTAGAAGACCTTCAAGGTCCCTCCCAGCTCTATTCTGATTGATTGATTGATTGAAGTTAGTAGTGAGCATGTAGAGCGGAGGTGTGAAACTCAGGTTGTCACGGCGGCATCACATGACGTATTGTGACTTTTTTCCCCTTCACTGGCATGGGAGTGGCCAGCACATGACGCATCTGGCCCACGGGCCACGAGTTTGGCAGCCCTGATGTAGAGCAAGAGGCCATTATTCTTAGTTTTGCTATTGTGGTAAATTACATTTCCAGTTTTTAATCCCATTAGTTTCAAATCCATGTCACATGGACACATTCAGACATTACGCAGGCCCATCCAGGGGTGGGCTGCTGGGGGTTCACTGTGGTTCGGGAGAACCTCTAGCTAAAATTCTGTGCAGTTTGGAGAACCCCCAAATCCCACTCTTGGCTGGCCCACCCCATCCCACCCCTCCCAGGAGTCCCCACGTGGCCCATTTTGGATGCAGGTAAGTGCAAGGCACATGCGGAGGCTCGTGGAGGGCAAAAAAAAAGGCCTATCGGAAGTTCACAAAGGCCAGAAACGGGCCATTTTTGGCCTCCAGTGGGCCTCTGGAGCCTGGGGAGGCTGTTTTTGCCCTCCCAGCTGCTCAAGGAAAGCCTCCGGAGCCCGGGGAGGGCAAAAAGGCCACCCTGTGGTACAGGAGGCTGACTAGGCCATGCCCACCCAGCAACCGGGCAGAGAATCCTTTGCTAAAATTTTTGAAGCCCACCCCTTCCTCTTTTTTTTTTTATTTTGAAGTTGTGGATGGTGTGTTTTCTGTTTTTCTACATAATGTGGGCAACTGCTGAGTATCTAATTCAGCTGCCAACATGGGTATCTCTATAAGAATATCTTTTTGGACTGTTGAAATATCTCCAGTAGAATCACAGCCACGAATGCAAGTCGGTGTGCGACCCAGATCTTCAGTAAGGTGGTCAGATTGCTTTGGTTCTCACTGTCTCCTCCAAGGTGGTGAAAAGGGAACGCGTCTCTCCGTCGGCTGCATTCATGCCAGTCTCCTACATGCCAGTCACGGAATGGCAAAATGCCTGCACCTTCCCTCTAGGAATGTACCCCTCCTTTGACGGGAAAGCGGTAAAAGACCCTCCAGGGTTTTTTCGAGAACATTAATATGTTTTGTATTTAATGCGCTGGCTCGGTTATAGTAAATGAAAGAGAACAGGCCTGCTGCAAGATAATGCCGAATGCAGCTCAAACCCCCCACCCCACCCCGCTCCCCAGTCAAGTGGTACATGCTGAAAATGAGACCCCAGTGTGGGAAATGTCCACATTACATCCCCTCAGAGTACCAGAAGAGGCATTAGGCACAGCCCTGAGCCTTAATGGTACACATCAGGAAAACATCTGAGCTTGGGCCTTCAATCACAAACACGGCAGGATTTAAAAATGAATAAACTTCACATTGTGATTCTCTTATTTATCCTTTATGCAAATTTTCGCTGGGAGGGCGCATTATGTTCCCTGCGTGTGATTGCACAGGCCCCCATTAAGCTACAAGGGACGCGCCTGGGTCGCTGTGAAAATACCACCAGCTCCGTTTGCCTGGTTCAGTCGCGAGAGCTGGGAGACGGATGGATGCATGGGTGGGTGGGTGGGTGGAAGGATTTAATTATCAAAGTGTTCAGAAGGGAGGAATGAAAGAGAAATTGGGAATGAAGGATCCTGGGCCGATGATCGAAAGATCGATCTCCTAGAGAAGGAATAAAAGGAAGAAGTGGGAGAGTGATTATTATTACAATCATATATTCATAAAGAAGAAAGATACAATCTCATTTAGTTTCAGGGAAATAATATTCCGGGAGGAGATATTCAATCTTGGCAATTTTAAGATTTGTGGACATCAACTCCCAGAATTCCCCAGAATGCTGACTGGGGAATTCTGGGAGTTGAAGTCCACAAGTCTTAAAGTTGTCACCCCTGCTACAGGCTAAACCAACAAGACAGCAATAGTAGACAGGTTGGGCTCAGTTACCTGCAGGTTCCTCTGTGTCTTCTCTCAGAAACTTCTTACCTATTCTAGCAGTTGCCTTCTGTCTTTTTTTATAGAATAAAAGTGATCCACAGCCCTTAAATGTGTGACATTTTGGTTTCAAGTTCCCTGAGATGATCAAAACATTCCTTAGGACTTTAAAATAATTTCCGGTTTGGGTCTACTAAGTTAAGGTGGCCATGATATACCTGTGTTTCCCTAAAAATAAGACCAGGTCTTATATTATTTTTTCCTCCAAAAGATGCATTAGATTTTATTTTCCAGATAGCTCTTATTCTTGGGGAAATACAGTACTAAATGCAACTGGCTAACAATCTTAACTGGGGTTTATTTTGGGGGTAGGGCTTATATTACGAGCATCCTGCAAAAATCATGCTAGGGCTTATTTTCCAGTTGGGTCTTATTTTCAGGGAAACATAGTAATTATTTTATTTATTTTAAAACGTGTATATAGCTATCTATCTTAACCAACTCTTGTTTGTCCACATATTTTGGTTAACCCTCAAATCTTACCTGACCACAACTTTTTACCACAACTCTTACTTGAAAGAGGAACTTTCTTGAAGAACAATTAGAAGAGAGACCTATGTTGATGGATCATAAACTCTATTGCCTAGTGTAAAGCTAAATAAGAGAGTAGGTTCTTCAAATTGACTTTCACAGAACAACAATTGAATAAAGGATTGTATAGGCACAAGGGTGAGCTTGACACAGTTTGTTCAGCTGAAGACTGAGTTGTATTTATTTTCTTTTGTGCATTTATGCATACAAAATCTGTAGCTTCTTCTGTAATCGGGAATGTGGAGTCATTTGCTCTTGTTCTCTGAAGTTTCACTGGCCACCCGAAGGGAAAAATGCAACAGACCAAGGTTTTATGATCTTCTACCACAAATGGAGTATAGGTAAAGCAGACTGTGTAGTATAAATTTGTTGAGTATCCCAAAAGTGCTTTTTCAAGAGGCAACTGGACTTTCTGGTTTTTCTTTGAAGTTAAATGTTTGAAGTTGTTGAGTGTTGCATTTCAGCTTATACGTGTGAGTTCTGTAACTGAATGCTTCTCCTGGAAACATTTGCACATTGAAAAATAACATGTAGAAAAGACCTTCCATTAAGCCAGGTAATATCTCACCTGTATTCTGGAAAATCTATTGAAAAGAAACACTTACCATATTTTTTCGGACTATAAGACGCACTTGACTATAAGACGCACCTAAATTTAGAAGAGGCCTCCCTTTTTTTGGGCCTTCTTTTGGGCCTTTTCCAGCCTTTTTTTGGCCCATTTTTGAGGCTTTTTTCAGCCTGTTTTTGAGGCTTTTTTGGCTCTTTCTTTTTTTGGAAAAAACGGGCTGAAAAAAAGCCTTGAAAATGGGCTGAAAAAAGCCTCAAAAAATGGGCCGAAAAATCTCCAAAAATGGGCCGAAAAATGCCTTGAAAATGGGCTGAAAAAAGCCTCAAAAATGGGCCAAAAAATCTCCAAAAATGGGCCAAAAGAAGCCTCAAAAATGGGCTGAAAAAAGCCTCGAAAACAGGCTGAAAAAAGCCTCGAAAACGGGCTGAAAAAAGCCTCAAATATGGGGCCAAAAAAGACCTGAAAACAGGCTGTGCGGAGGCCAAAAAACAGCTGGTGGGTGGGTGGAGATTCAGCAATATTTGGTTATAAGATGCACAGACATTTTCAGCCCCTTTTGGGAGACAAAATGTCTGTCTTATAGTCCAAAAAATATGGTACTTCAAATTGTAAACACACACAAGCAAATACGCAAAGCTCATTTAACACAATGTAAACATAATTATAACACTCACAGTTCAAACAAAGAGACCCAATCCACATCGCTTGATTTAATCAACACACTTCTCTTAACACACTTAACACACAACCATGCTCTTCAAGTGTCACTCTAGAATCAGCACGTACACACACATACACACCCCTCAAGACCCACACCAAGGACAAGTTCCCCTAAAAAACAGCTTTTCTGTATCCCGTTTTCTGTGTAGCTACCCCATAGGCAAATCTTTTTGTTTTGGGGAATAAATAAATCTTTTTTTCTCACAGCTGTCTAGATTTAATTTTGATTTATTCTTGCACAACCTCGGCTTGACTTAGAACCCCAAATTGTTCTTCTGACAGTATTTACCCAAGATTTATTTCATTAAGCCAAATTTTGAGGTTTTCGTGAACCATAAACAGACCCTATGGTCTCAGCTCTCCAAACACATGATGATTAAATTGGTGACGCCATATGGATGGATCGAGTTCTTCCAAACTTTATGGAGCTACTGTTTTAGAAGAGCAATGCCTATTTTTCGATAGTTCCATCTCCCTGGCTGAAAGTTATACTTGTCTATAGTGAATCTGCCATTAATACGCTACGAACCAGGCTTCACTTAGTAAATATTTAACAAGAGGAAATATGGAACACAAATCACTGTACTTTATTTTAACAGTGAGAGAAAGCATTGTCTTCTTTTACCTTACATCTCTGCGTTTCTTACATTAGAGGACCATGAATGATTTACTGATGGAAGAAGAATCCAAAGACAACCAAATGGCCTTTTAAGCATTTACATATTTATGGTTATGAAAGTGGATCTTGGCTTCTTTATATGAATTAAAAAACTGGCAGAGATTCTATGGAGATAAAATGTGAGCCATGATCTGTTGCCATCAATGTTTCCCAATGTTGACAGCTCCCAGGAGAAGGAAGGGCTGATGAAGGGGGAGGGAGGAGAGAGGAAGAGAAGTAGGATAGGGTAGGGTATGGAAAAGGAAGGGAGGGAGGGAGGGAGGGAGGGAGAAAGAGAAAGAAAGAAAGAGAAAGAAAGAAAGAAAGAAAGAAAGAAAGAAAGAAAGAAAGAAAGAAAGAAAGAAAGAAAGAAAGAAAAAAAAAGGAAGGAAGGAAGGAGGGAGGGAGGGAGGAAGAAAGGGAGAAAGGGAGAGAAAAAGAAAGAAAGAGAAAGAAAGAAAGAGAAAGAAAGAAAGAAAGAAGAAAGAAAGAAAGAGAAAGAAGAGAAAAGAAAAGAAAAGGAAGGAAGGAGGGAGAGAGAGAAAGGAAGGAAGGAAGAAGAAAGAAAAGAAAGGAAGGAAGGAAGGAAGGAAGAAAGGAAGAAAGAGGAAGAGAACAAAGGAAGGAAGGAGAGAAAGAAAGAAAAGGGGAAGAGGAGGAGAAGGAGGAAAGAAAAAGGCTAAAAAGAGAGAAGAACAAGAAGAACAAGAAGGAAAGAGAAAAAAGAAAAAGGAAAGGAAAGGAAAAGGAAAAGAAAGAGGGCGAGAGGAAGGAAGGAAGGGAGGGAGGGAGGGAGGGAGGGAGGGAGATTTCCAATGCTTCCTGCCAGACTCCCAGAAGGAAGGTCAATGGGGAAGCCAGCAGGAAGTCAGAAGTCACTCTTGTCCCATTGTTTTTTGCCCACTCTTGGGCATTCCATTTTTCTGTTTAGCTAAGGAAATGCCTTTGAAACAATGACCCAACAGGGCACAGATTGTCTAGTACTAATGATACTTCCAAAACATCTGGAGTGTTACTTGAACATCATTGGCATTGACAAAATCCTTATCGGTCAATTGCAAAAAGCAGCCTTCCTTGGAACAGCTTACATCCTGTGACAATACCTTTAATATCGTCAAACAACAACATCGGCCCATCCCAGGTCCTTGGGAAGGACTCCATAGGTAGATAAAAATGTCAAATCCAATCTAAACATTTGGCTGACTGTGTGACCTATCATAATAATTTATTAAACCTGTATGCTGCCTGATGACTCTGGGCAGTTCAGAATAATCCAGCAAAATTTACAATAAAGCATCTCCCTCTCCTTCGCTGAAGGCCCAGATGAAAAGCTCTTCTAAATAACAGCAGAGTTGTTGGGGTCGTCCAGATCTTGGGGTGAATTGGCTGGATTTAAAATAGGGATGTCTTGACATGAGAGTGGAGTGGTGCAGTGGCCTAGAGGTGGAGCTCTCGCCTCACAATCTGAGTTCGATCCTAGGTAGAGGCAGATATTTCTCTCTCTGGGCACCATGAGAATATCCAGTATATGCTGAATGAAACTCTGCATCGGCGACAGGAAAGGCATCCGGTCTTCCCAGCTAGCTCAATTCAGTTGCCCAGACCACTCCACAAGGGATTATGGGGTCGTTAAAAGAAGAAGTCAATATCTTGACATGAGAATATGCTTGGTTTAGTGTCCAACCACAGGTAGTCCTCGACTTCCAACTATTTGTTTAGTGACCATTCGAAGTTACAAAGGCATTGAAAAAAGTGACTTGTGACCATTTTTCACACTTACGACAAGTGGTCATCCCTGCGGTCACACGATCAAAATTCAGGCAACTGACTCATATTTACGATGGTTGCACTGTCCCAGAGTCCAATGATCCCCTTTTGCAACTTTCTGACAAACAAAATGAACCGTGTTACGTAGTAGTCTCTGAGTTTAGCTGTTTTCTTGCAGATGTTTTATTACCCAACTAGGTTATACCATCAGTGTCTCTTTAAGAGAGGCTTTTTTTTTTTTGTATGGATGTAAAACCTTGGTTAGCAACTCATGGCCTAACCTGCAGGGGTGGGTTCTAAATTTTTTTACTACCGGTTCTGTGGGCGTGGCTTATTTTGTGGACATGGTTTGAGGGTCATGTGACAATTCTTTAGGATTTAGCAGAGGTACTGGTCTACCAGGCTTTTAACTGCTTGCAGAGCTGTTATTTTTGGAGGCACCGGTCTACCCATTTGTTTTTCGAGTGCACTGGTCTACCACCACACTGCCTTTTAACACTGATCAGCTGTAGGGCGGCCCTTTGAAGCCCCGAGAGTTTGAAACCCCGGCAAGAGTTTAAACAGTTTTTTTCCTTCTAGCCAATCAGCTGGGACTCGGGAGGCAGTGAATAGATTGGGGGCGGGGCCAAATAAAAGGTAAGAATAACGTGGGGGCGGCTGGGAGGGCCCAGCTCCCAAACAAAGAGAACCGATTCGATGACGTCATATCGTCACCGCTACCGGCTCGGTCAAACGGGGCCGAACCGGGAGGAACCCACCACTGCTAACCTGCAATAATATTTCTATCTTCAGTTGCAATTACTCTCCATAGTTCCAAAAATTTAATTTGGGACACCTGGTAAGGAAGAGGTTTTGAGGACATGTTCGTGGGTTCTCAAATCTTTGTTTTACTCTCTCTCTTTCTGTGCCCACTCCTCAAACCACAGCACGAGCCATGGCAGACATCCAACGTTGAAGGTGTTGTGGCCCGCCAGCGGCCAGCGGATCTGGCAGCAGATTCGGACAGTGAGGAGGTTGGGGAGGAACAGTCCTGGAGGCTGGGAAAGGCTCTGATGAGGGCTCTGCATCGGAGGCAGAGAGGGGGCCAGAGCCGTATGCCAGTGATCAGCTGCCTTTGGAAAAGTGGTGAAATCCATTTTTTTTTACTACCGGTTCTGTGGGTGTGGCTTGGTGGGTGTGACTTGGTGGCGTGGCTTGGTGGGCATGGCAGGGGAAGGATACTTTTTTTTTTTTAATTTTGATTTATATGCCGCCCTTCTCCGGAGACTCAAGGCGGCTTACAAGGCGTTAAGCAATAGCCTTCATACTTTTGTATATTTATACAAAGTCAGCTTATTGTCCCCACAAACTGGGTCCTCATTTTACCTACCTTAGAAAGGATGGAAGGCTGAGTCAACCTTGAGCCTGGTAAGATTCGAACCTGCAGTAATTGCAGGCGGCTGGTCTTAATAATCAGCTTAATAACAGGGTGCCTTAGACCACTGTACTACCAAGGCTCTGCAAAATCTCCATTCCCACTCCACTCCAGGGGAAGGATACTGCAAAATCCCCATTTCCTCCCCACTCCTGGGGGAAGGATATTGCAAAATCTCCATTCCCACCCCACTCTGGGGCCAGCCATTTGCTGGCTCTCTGAACTACTCAACATTTCTGCTACCAGTTCTCCAGAACCTGTCAGAACCTGCTGGGTTTCACCCCTGCTTCGGAGTCAGACATCAGTGAGGCAGAGGAATAGCTGGAGCCTGTTCCCAGTGTGCGCATGCACAGAGTTGCCAGACGAAGGGAACAGCTAAAGAAGAAGGGTCGACTTGGGAGTAAGGCCACAGGTGGACAATGAAGGGCCCCTCCCAGAGGGAATAAAAGAGGAGCGAAAGGCAAGTGGAGTTTGCAGGAGACAATTAGTTCATTCCTGCGTTCTTGCCAAGTATTGCAGCGTCTGAAAGATATCGGCCTGGCCACTCTCCAAGCCTGATAAAAGTCGGTAATTGTGAACTATCTTTTTTATTATTATTATTTTATTAAACACATATTAAAACGTAATTGTGGTAATTGCGAACTATCTTGAAAGACTGTGGGAGAGGAAAGACTTTGCTGGAGAGGAAGTCACCGTAAATTAAATAAAAGGGGTTTATCGGGACGAGAACTCGGCTTCATGCTGCTGGGGAAGCTTAGGTCAGAACAGAAGGGTACAAGCGGTCCTCAATCTGTGACTGGATACTTAGCAACTGTTCAGAGTTATAGGGACCAACCTTGGGGCTCCTTACAACCTGCATTCAAAGTCCCAACAGAAGTATCTCCTCCCAACTCACCCACTTGGGCAGTGGTGGGTTTCTCCCGGTTCGGCCCGGTTCTCCTGAGCCGGTAGCGGTGACGATATGATGTCACTGAACCGGTTCTGGGGCCCCGCGCCCCCCAACCCCCCCAGGCCCCCCCACATTATTCTTACCTTTTATTTGGCTCCACCCCCAATCTATTGCTGCCTCCTGAGTCCCAGCTGATGGCTATAGGAAAAAAAATTGTTTAAACTCTTGCCGCGGGGCTTCAAAGGGCCGCCCTGATCAGTGTTAAAAGAAAACAAATGAGTAGACCAGTGCCTGCAAAAATACATGAGTAGATCCGTGCCTGCAAAAATAAATGGGTAGACCGGTACAGCTCTGCAAGCAGTTAAAAGCCTGGTAGACCAGTACCTCTGCTAAATCCGAAAGAATTGTCACATGACCATCAAGCCACGCCCACAAAATAAGCCACGCCCACAGAACCGGTAGTAAAAAAATTTAGAACCCACCCCTGAGCTTGGGTATTTGGCAACACAATCACATTTAATGGCATTGGCAAAAGTCAATGAGGAAGTTGGATTCCTTTAACAACTGTGGGACTGACTTAATAATAACTTCACAACCGTGGGACTAACTTAACAACGTAACATTTTACGATGGTTTTGCTGAAAACTGGTACAGATAGTCCTCAACTTACAACAGTTCATTTAGTGACCATTCAGGGTTACAACGGCGCTGAAAAAAGTGAGTTGCGGCCATTTTTCACCGTTAAGACCATTACAGCATGCCCATGACCACATGATCAAAATTCAGATGCTTGGCAACTGGATCCTGTTTATGACGGCTGTGGTGTCCCAGGGTAATGTGATCTCCTTTTGTGAACCTTCTGACACGCAAAATCAGTGGGGAAACTAGATTCACTTAACAATTGGGTTACTAACTTATCAGCTGCAGTGATTCATTTAACAACGGTAGCAAAAGAGGGCATAAAATGGGGCAAAACTCCCTTAAGTGTCTCCCTTAACCACAGAAATTTTGGACTCAGTTGTGGTCATAAGACAAGGACTAGCTGTAATTCCAATATTCAGCAAACTGCACCCATAGCAAACCACTGGTTCGCTTAATGACTGCAGCAGCTGTTTTATGTCCATTGCGTTTGCTTAATAACTGCTACCAAAAAAAAAAAAGGTGGTAACATTTTCTTACATTTTATGACTGTCACAATTTTTTAATGTGATGGATAGGCTCCATTTGGGTCATAGGTACGAAGATTGTCATCCACTGATCCTAAGGAGGTTTGGGGAGGGGGTGTGTGGAATGCATCTTAGTCACCAGGTCCTTAGCAACATCCAGCTGTGCGTTTTTAAATTTTTAATCTTTTAGACGTCTTAAAGAGTAATTCATAATTTTAATTTCATGGAGGGATCCGTTCTTCTGTAAGCAGCTTGGTTTTGCTAAAAGCCCCCGAGATTTTTGGTAATGGGCAGTTTAGAAACCGAATCATCTCGAAATAAAATAATTAGGAAGACTCGTCAGTGCCTCAACATCGTCACAGCATCCGAGGCCAAAGAGAATTGGCACTAAGTAAATAGAACTGGCAGAGTTTTATCTACTAAAGTACTGGCCCTTCGCCGGTCAAAAACAAAGGGCTTTTTTTAAAGTCTCATTGATTTCAGGAGGAGAGCTAAACGAACACTTAAACTCTCCTGCTGAAATCAATGGCTTTTAAAAGTGTTTAACTGGGCGTCCTCTCCTTCCGTTCTTACCTAGGCTTCTCACTCCAGACACACAGTTCGCTTCCACCTTCACAAATACACTGTTGGAAGGAAACGTGAATCACTTTTTGCGCTGACCAACAAGCAGGGTTAGGCTCCTGGGGGTTCGGCAGGGTTCGGACGATCCTCTAGCCAAGGATCGCCGGGGGTTCAGCAAACCCCCAAATGCCACCCCTGGTTGGCCATGCCCACCCCTCCCCTCCCAGGCGTCTCCACGCGGCCTGTTCATCATTCCAGGTAAGTGCAGAGGCCACGCGGAGGGTCTGGGAGGGCAAAAAATGGGCCTACCGGAGATTCCGGGCCTGTTTCACAGCCTCCGGAGGGCCTCCGGAGCCTGGGTTAAGCTGTTTTCGCTCTCCCAGAGGCTCAAGAAAAGCCTCTAGAGCCTGGGGAGGGCGAAAAATACCCCCTCCCCAGCATGGTGCAGGCGGCCGACTAGGCCACGCCCACCCAGCAAAAGAGCAGCAAACTTATTGTTAAAGGATCTGAAGCCCACCCCTGCCAACAAGAGTGGCAGAGTAAGGAGAAGAGAATTCCGGAAGGGGAATAAACGATCAGCGATCAAAGGCATCCATGCCTCCAGAGCTCTGGGAAATACATCCACTGCTCTGCCTAGGTGTGTGGATGAATGAACCTGGGTTGGGTGCTAAAGCAAGTTTTTTTTTTCTTTTCTCCCAAGTAGGAACCCTAATCTTTAAAAAACCACTGTAATTGTTTTGCCAAGCGTCAGGGCTATGATCAGGTGCCCAGACAATCGGTTGTTTTAGATCCAAGAGCAAGAATTACAGAATAACAGGAGTAGGAAGGGACCTTGGAGGTCTTCTAGTCCAACCCCCTGCTCAAGCGGGAGACTCTGTACCAGTGATGGCTAAACTTTTTGCCGTTGTGTGCCAAAAGTGGAGGGAGCACAGGGGGGGGGGGTCGCACGCATGCGTTTCCACACCCATAATTCAATGCCCCTCCTGCGCGTGCGTGCATGATCCCCCCACACTCCCTCTGCTTTTGGCATGCGATGGCAAAAAGGTTACCGGTGGGCCCTGTAGGCCCGTTTTTCACCCTCCCCAGGCTCCAGAGGCTTTCTTGGACCCTGGGGAGGGCAAAAACAGCCTTCCCCACCCTCACAGAGGCTCTCCGGAGGCCAGAAACAGCCCGTTTCCTGACTTCCAGAAGGCCCAAAAATCAGCTGGAGCTGAGCTAGGGCAACGCTCGCATGCCCACAGTTATGGCTCCACGTGCCACCTGTGGCACGCGTGCTATAGGTTCGCCATCACGGCCCTATACCATTTCAGACAAATGGCTCTCCTGTGTCTTCTGGAAAGCTTCCAGTGATGGAGCACCCACAACTTCTGAAGGCAAGTAATTGCCCTGGTTAATTATTCTCACTGTCAGGAAATTTCTCCTGATTTCTAGGCTGCTTCTCTCTTTGATTAGTTTCCATCCATTGTCTGGCCTTCTGGTGATTTGGAAAATAGGTTGACCCTCTCTTCTTTGTGGCAGCCCCTCAAATATTGGAAAACTGCTATCATGTCTCCCCTGGTCCTTCTTTTCATCAAACTAGACATACTCAGTTCCAGCAACCGTTCTTCGTATGTTTTAGCCTCCAGTCCCCTAATCATCTTGGTTGCTCTTCTCTGCACTCTTTCTAGACTCTCAACATCTTTTTTTACAATATGGTGACCAAAACTGGATGCAAGATTCTAAGTATGGTCTTACTAGGGCTTTGTAAAGCGGTACTAATACTTCACGTGATCTTGATTCTATGCCACTGTTAATGCAGCTTTTTTGGCTGCTGAGACAGTGAACACTCCAGTAAATAAATGGATCTTAAGTTTTATTATTAGCTCAAGCAAACCAATTTAAAAGCATAACATAAGAAGCCTACCTACAAGCAAGCAAGATGGTATCCAAATCTCTTACAGGGAGTCCTCAAGTTACGACCACAATTGAGCCTAAAAGCTTTGTTGCTAAGTGAAGCCGTTGTTAAGTGAATTTGCCTCATTTTACGTCTTTTCTGGACAGAGTTGATAAGTGAATCCTGCTTTCCCAGTGACTTGAGAGAAAGACAGAGACAGAGAGAGATGCAGAGAGAAAAAGGGAGGGAGAGAGAGAAAGACAGAAAGAGAGAGGGTCAAAGAGAGAGAGAGATACAAAGAAAAGAGAGATGCAGAAAGAAAGAGAAAGAAAAAGACAGAAAGAGAGAGGAAGGGCGAGGGAGAGAGAAAAGAGAGAGGGATGCAGAGAGAAATAGAAAGAGAAAGAAGGAGAGAGAGAGATGGAGAGGGAAAAAGAAAAAACAGAAAGGGAGAGAGAGAGAGAGGAAGGGAGAGAGGAGAGATGGAAAGAGAAAGAGAAAGAAAGAGAAAGACAGACAGAAAGAGGGATACAGTGAGAGAGATGGAGAGAGAAAAGAGAGAGATGCAGACAGAGAAAAAGAAAAAACAGAAAGAGAGAGAGAGGAAGGGAGAGAGGGAAAAGTGAAAGAGAGAGAATGAATATATATATATATATATATGTTTTTCTTTTAGCCAGGTTTTTCCTACGTAACCAAGAGTTTTCTACAGCCCTAGCTCAAGAAAAATCTTGGTTACGTAGGAAAAACCTGGCTAAAAGAAAAACATACATAAAGCCTACGAAAAGTAAGAAAATATATATATATATATTAGTCCCACCAAGGGCACCAAATGATATTTTCTTTTCCCAGTGTGTTTTCAATTCCCATTGATGCTAATGGGACTTATACCCCAGTATCAAGGGGAGAAAAGACCCCGAAGGCGTCACAAAATATGCAGATGACTGGTTTTTAATGAATGCAAAATATAAAAACAAAAGAAACATCGCAGCCAAGTGGCTTGTGCATAATAAGAAGATTTGGGAGGGAAAACAAAATCCCTGCTGAAAAAGAAGCACATTAAAAAAAATCAACCTTGTGGCTGAAGCTGCCCTTAATATGTAATGGACCATTAAGAATAGCAGGCTGCTCAATGCCTACATTGTCAAATCGCAAAAAACATTTTGGAGAAACGCAGCCACTGGCAACGCCATTTCTCAACTGCTGCCCCACCAAGCTTGGGGGGAGGCTGAAAATCTAGGCTACCTACATTAATACCCATGAAATGAAAGACATCAAGGAATTAAACTTTAGACATGCAGCCTTCTAGATGTTTGAATATCATGTAGAAGCAGATAGCAATAGCATTTAGACTTATAGACCACTTTACAGTGCTTTTACAACCCTCTCTAAGAGTCAGCCTATTGCCCCCAACAATCTGGGTCCTCCTTTTATGTTAGAAACTGGATCTAGCCCAATAACTCAAAGACATAGCCCAATTCTTTTCAGTAGTTTTATTGTTGATCAGTTGGTACTGGAGGTCACTGACCTTGTACCTTTCTCTTTCAGGTATACATCTGGAATGTGCTGTGGACCATGCGGTTGGACCTTTTGTACCCAGGAGGAGGGGTTAAGAGGTAAGGAGTGGTTATAAGGATTATGGGATATGTGGTTAGTTAACCCTTGAGGGTCCGGGGGATCAGGGAGACATGGCAGTTAGGCATTTTATCATGACAAAACCCCCTCTAAATGCCTAACTGGGTACCTGAGGCGGTGTTAGCATACATACAGAGAATACACTGGTACAGGCATGAATTATAAGCAAACACGCATTTTTGACATGAGGTAAGCATGTTGTTTATGTGGTAGGGGTTTAGTGAGAATATCTGCTGTTTGCTCCTCTGTGTCACAGTGCACTGCCCTAATGAAGCCTATCTCTGAAAACTGCCTGACGTGTTTGTATTTAATGTCAATGTGCCTAGAACGCTGACCTATGGCATCGGCCCTAGAGATTTCTATCGCTGCCTTGTTGTCTTCGTGGATAACTATTGGATATGAGGGTTCAGCCCAGATGTCGCAGAGCAGGTCATCGAACCATACTAAATTGTTTGCGGCCTTTGATAGGCAAACAAATTCTGCTTCCGTGGTTGATGTGGCCACCAGTTTTTGCTTTCCAGTGTACCAGTGGATGGGGCAATTGTTGAGTAGTAGCACGTAGCCTGAGGTGCTTTTTCTGCACTCTATGTCCCCAGCCCAGTCGGCGTCAGCATAGCAGGTCAGCTTTGGTTCCTTGGATGTTTCTGGTTCTAGGCAGAGTAGGGCATCTGCACTAAATTTTAAGTATCTAAGTAGTCTTTTGATGGCGTTCCAGTGTGTTACCGTAGGTTTGCTTACATGTCTGGACAGCAGGTTGACGGCCAAGGCGATGTCGGGCCTGGTCCAGTTGGATATGTACAGCAGTGACCCTATCGTTGATCTATATAGTTTGTTGTCTGTGAAGGGTTCAGATTCCTCATACATGGTTTTCAGGAACTTGGGTTGCATGGGGGTCTCGCTGGGTTTTGCTTCGGACATGTTGCATTTGGACAGCAGCTCGATGATCTTTTCTCTCTGGGAGAGTCGGAAGCCCTTGTTGGTTTTTATCACTTGGACCCCTAGGTATCTGTCAATCTTTCCAAGTGACTTTAAGGAGAAGTGGCTACCTAGGTCGGTGGCGAACTTGTCACACCTGTCCTTGTGCTTGCTGATGTACAAGATGTCGTCCACGTAAACGAGCACACCTTCGAATGAGTCGTTTTCTCTCCTCGTAAAGAAGCATTTGTCAGCTGAGGTGGCCTCGAAGCCCATGGATCTGAGGGCCTTGGCCAAGCAGTCGTACCACCTTTTGCCCGACTGCTTGAGCCCGTACAGGCTTTTATTCAGCAGCCAGGTTTGGTTCTTGTCTTTGTTGTACCCAGGCGGGGCTTTGACGTATATTTCTTTATCCAGCTCGGCGTGCAAGTATGCTGTTTGTACGTCGAATTGGAAGACCTCCAAGCCCAGGATGGTGGCCACCACCCGGGCGCTCTTGACGCTCTCTGCCCTGACGGTTGGCGAGTAGGTGTCCGTATAGTCTTCGGGGTATCTTTGGGCGAAACCCTGCGCGACTAGTCTTGCCTTGTATAGGACCTTGTTGTCCTCTAATGTTTTAACCCTGAACACCCATTTGGTTCCTATTGGTTTTTTGTCCTCTGGAACTTGGGCAGGTGAGTATACCTGAAGGTCCTTTAGGCTTTCCATCTCCTTCTCCATGGCAAGCATCCATTTTTCTTTCTCCTCCCGGGGGAGCCCGAGGATGTCTTCGTATGAGCTGGGCGTGAAATGGGTGTTGTGGATGGTCATAACGTAGTCCTCTAGCTTCTTTGGTAGCTTGTTTCTGGTTTCTCTGATTGGCCTACTGGGGGTTGGCTCGGTCTCCTGCATGATGTCTGCCTCTTTGTCCGTCAGGTCATCTATCTTCAGTGAAGGGTGCCCTTCTTTCCAACCTTTGACGCTTGTCTTGCGATGGTTGGCCTTGTGCCCTGTGACCTCTCTGACCTCCCTTTCCTCTTGGCCATGCTCGAACGTGACTCTATTGGCTGGGATGTCGTTGGAGTGTACCCTCGACCAGTTTGCGTTTTCGTGGAAACTGGCTGATCTGGAAACCACAAAACGGTTATTGTTGTCGACAAATCTGTAGCCCTTTGTGCCCGGTTCGTAACCCACGAACCTTAACCTTTTTGATAATTTTTCCCCTTTTCTTCTTAGCTGTCTGGGAATGTGGACATCAGCTGGGGTGCCGAATATGTGTAAATGTGCAATGTTGGGCTTTCTGTTGTATAGCATCTCGTATGGTGTCTTATTGATAGAGCTTGACCACAGTCTATTCAGGGTGTAATTAGCGTAGTGTGTTGCCTCTGACCAGAAATGCTGCCCCATCCCAGCATCCTCCAGGGCGCATCTCATCATGGTTTGCAACACTCCGTTCTTTCTCTCTGAGACTCCATTTTGAAAGGGAGAGAAAGGTGAAGAGGTGTAATGCGCTATGCCCTGCTCCCTCAGCCACCTTGTGAATTCTTTGGCCATGAATTCTGACCCCCTATCAGTCATTATCTGCCTTATTTTCATGTTATGTTGCATATCTACTCTTCTGTGGAATTCCTTAAACCTTTGGAACACTTCGTTTTTGTGTCTGAGGGAGTAGACATACCCGTATCTGGTGTAGTCATCTACAATCGTGAGGAAGAATCGCTTCCTATGTCCTACAGAGGGTTTCATTGGCCCTACCAAGTCCATATGCACCAATTGGAAGGGGTATTCCGTGGTTCGTTTGGATCCCCTGGGGATGGCCTTAACCTTGATCTTGGAACGCTTACAAACTGAACACTCTAAGTAGTTTTCGCAGTTCTTTACTTTGAGACCTTCGGTACATTCCGTCATTTTCTTTACAATGGGGAAGCTTATGTGTCCCAGTCTCCTGTGTAGGAGGTGGGCGCAGTTATCATGTAATGGTTTGCCGATAGATACAGACTTGTTTGTCTTCTCATGGCTACACCCTGCCTCCTGCTGCACCCCCTCTGTTTCTGGATACTTATCTACCTCGTGGTTTGTGCTGGCATCAATGCCTTCTTCCTCCCTTGCGTTGGGTGTGAAGTAGGGAAGCCCCTCGTGTATGGTTACCTTTCCTATCTCTTTCCCTTGCTTGATCAAGTGTGCCTTTCCATCTTTAAATTTTATTTCTATATTTGTGTCTCGTGTCAGCTTTGTGATGGCTAGCACGTTGTGGGGGATTTCTGGTACGTACAGTACTCCTTTTAGGTCCCCTACCTGTGTGATGTGTACGTTTCCCTTTCCCACTACTTTGACCTTGCTTTGGTTTGCTACCTTTACTTCTGAGTCTATTTCTGTGAGTGAATCTAGCAGCTCTGGGTTACAAGTAGTGTGACTTGTGGCCCCTGAATCCAGGAGCCATGTGTTTCTCTCTGCCTTATGTTTGTCATTTGGGTCATCGTGCCTGATCCCATACATGGAGCCAGAGTTACTGTCCCTGGAGTGGTCTCTGCGCTCATGGTGTTTCCTGGGGTTGGGTGACCACCCTCGCCCTCTTTCCTTTGGGTGCCTGCGTTCGGGTGACCTTCCCCCTCTACTGTCGTGCTGTCCCCTATCCCTATGGTTCCTGGGGCAATCCTTCTTTAAGTGGTTCCTTGATCCACAAGAATAACATTCTGAGGTATCCCTGGCCCTATCCTGGAAATCCACCCTTTTTGTGGGTCTAGGGTCCCCTTTGGCTAGTTGGCGTTCCCTCCTCAGAGTGTCCTCTGCAACGAGCTGACTGGTCAGTGCGCTTAGTGTGAGGTATTGCAAGTTGAGGCTATTTAGTTGGGTCATGAAGATGTCCCAGCTGCTATCAAGAGAGTTTATGATTATGCTTATCATGCTCTCTTCAGTGATGATTTCCCCCCTCTGCATGAGTTCTGCCCTTGCAGCATTCATCTTTAAGATGTGCTCACTCATGGGGACCCCTGCCTTATGCTTGGTGGAGTGGAACTCCCTAGATAGTCTAGTGGTGGTGGCTCTGCTTTGACTATAAAACAGGTTACATAGTTTTTGCATAATATCATAAACAGTTAGATTGTCCTCAATAGATGGATACATAGCAGATGGAATGGAGGTTAACATGATACAAAATGCCCTGTGATGAATGCAGTCAATTTCCAATGACCAGGGCTTTTGGGGAGGTTTGTTAGCTAGGAACAGTGCATTCTCTCTCATGAGAGCAACCCTTAATTGTTGGCTCCATTCTATAATATTACCCCCATCTAACTGCAGTTTTGGCAAATTGGCATAATTTGCCCCAGAAATGTTAGTAAGGTTACTTACTGGGGGGAGCTGTCCATGGTCCAAGTTGTGATTAAACTCACAATAAGGCTTTGGGATGTCTGTGGCCATTCTGTACTTGCTTGGATCTATGCAATTTGCTTCTCTTATTACAGGCAGGTACTGGGCATGCGCGAAGCTCATTCCGCGCTGGAGTCCATCGGGTGAGGTTCCTGTTGCTGGAGCTCCCAGGCCTAGGCCTAGGCCTGTCGGTGGGAGGCTGGACCCGCCCCCGGTGGGTCCGAAGATCCCCCCTGAGGCTGGACACCACTGCTGGACGGCCGGATCCCCGGCGAAGAAGGGGAGAAGGTGAGGGGGCGACGCGGTCGTAAGTCGAGGACTTTCGCGGGTCGGCGGCGCGGCAGCAGCGGAGGTCGTAGGTCGAGGATTCCCTGCACCCAGCGGCTCGGCGGCGATGGCGGCGACGGCGGCTGATCCTCCCTCGTGGTCGCTGGTCCCTGGTCGTGTGGACTGGCCTGATGGGTGTCGTGGCGTTGGTGAGTAGCCGGTTCTTCTTCTCTGCCTCGGGCCTCGCGTTGCCGGTGTAGCGGGTGGTGAGTTCGAATTCTGCGGTTGATTTTTCCTGCAGGTGGGCGGTCTTTTGTGCCGGTTGTTGGTGTGCGCGGTGTTTTTAGTTGGCTGTGACTCGGTTGCCCGGTCTTTGTTGGTTGTCCTGGCCTTCTTGTGCCCTCCAGGATTTCTCTTTGATTTTTTGAGTGCCGCAGGGGGCTCGAAAGCGGAGCCTAGGGCAGCGGTGATGGTCTCGATTGCCTTTTGCAATTCGAGATCGGTAGGCGTTTTTCTTTTTGTTATTGCGATCTCTTCGTGGTCGCTCTCAGAGCTGGGTTCTTCGTAGTCGCTTTCTGAGCTCCCCTCGTCTGTTTCGGGGTTCGGGCATTTTCGCGCCAAGGGATTCAAATCCTGGCTTCCCATTGGCTGGTGCTCGTCCCAAGATGGCCGCCGGGAAGTGGGCACGGAAATGGATTCTGCCGGCTCAGGATCATCGGGTTGGGGTGGCTTACCCTTTTTTGCTGGCTTTTCTTTCTCGGTTGTTTTTGGGGCCTCGATCGCTGCTTCTTGTTGTTCGAAGAGGCTTTGAAGGTCCGCGATGAGGTTTTCTTTGTCGCTGTTTCCCTCCATCAGTTTCAGGATGGAGAGTTTGAATTTTTTCATTTTTTGTGCTGTTTCTTCTTCCGGGGCGGTGATCTCCTTGGATGGCCCCTCTTCATCTGATTGTGAGTCCAGGCTGGAGTCCTGCTCGCTTCCAGCTTCTGTCTCCTCCATGGCTGTGGCTTTGGTGGGAAGCTTCTCAGCCATCTTCTTGGTAAGAGCTCTGGTCTGTGCTCTGTTTGCTTCTTCTGGGTAGGTGTTGGGTTCAGTCATTGTCTGGAGTTATGGGCAACTGACCTCTGCTACCAATTTGTTAGAAACTGGATCTAGCCCAATAACTCAAAGACATAGCCCAATTCTTTTCAGTAGTTTTATTGTTGATCAGTTGGTACTGGAGGTCACTGACCTTGTACCTTTCTCTTTCAGGTATACATCTGGAATGTGCTGTGGACCATGCGGTTGGACCTTTTGTACCCAGGAGGAGGGGTTAAGAGGTAAGGAGTGGTTATAAGGATTATGGGATATGTGGTTAGTTAACCCTTGAGGGTCCGGGGGATCAGGGAGACATGGCAGTTAGGCATTTTATCATGACATTTTACTGACCTCGGAAGGATGGAAAGCTGAATCAACCTTGAGACATTCAGGATCGAACTCCTGGCAGTGAGCAGAGTCAGCCTGCAATACTGCATTCAAACCACTGCGCCACCAGAGTTCACGATGGACAAGCGGTTACAAACCAAGGGCCTCGTGTTTGTAATTATCACCATCTTTAGATGTTACTCCCATGGAGGGGTTCTCCTTCAGATGCCACTGTAGGAAAAAAATGTTGAAACTCTAGAAAAAAAATGCAACAAGGATGATTAGGAGGCTGGAGGCTAAAACATATGAAGAATGGTTGCAGGAATAGGTCTAGATGTCTACGCTAATGAAAAATGTGATACCCTGAACATACCCGCCCCCTTTTAGTTTTTAATTGTTTAGTTTTAATCTGTTAATGGGTTTTAATTCGCATTGTTTTAATTCAGGCCAAAGTATATAATTCTTTTAATTAATTTTAAATTTTGTATTGTTATGTATTTTAGTTCTGGCTGTGCACCGCCCTGAGTCCACTAGGAGAAGGGCGGTATACAAATTGAATAAATAATAATAAAATAATAATAATAATAAAAAATTGAACACAAAAATTGTCTTTTTCTGGCCTGGATCTAAGGTCAATCTTAACACCTGACAACCTTTTGATACTAAGCTAACTCAATAGTTCTATCTACCTGTCAAGTTTACCCTGTAACAAGGCACTGTGAGTCACATGTTAAATGTCATTTAATACCAGTATTAAAGAGAAGAGCAACAAAGATGATTAGGGGACTGGAGGCTAAAACATATAAAGAACAGTTGCTGCAGTGGTGAAATCCAAGTTTTTTTAACTACCGGTTCTGTGGGCGTGGCTTGGTGGGCGTGCCAGGAGAAGGATACTGCAAAATCTCCATTCCCACCCCCCTCCAGGGGAAGGATACTGCAAAATCTCCATTCCCACCCCACTCCGGGGCCAGCCAGAGGTGGTATTTACCAGTTCTCCAAACTACTTAAAATTTCCACTACCGGTTCTCCGAACTGCTCAAAATTTCTGCTACTGGTTCTCCAGAACCTGTCAGAAGCTGCTGGATTTCACCCTTGGATTGCTGGAATTGGGTATGTCTAGTTTAATGAAAAGAAGGACTAGGAGTGACATGGTAGCAGTTTTCCGATATCTCAGGGGCTACTACAAAGAAGAGGGAATCAAGCTAAAGCACCTGAGGGAAGGACAAGAAGCTATGGGTGGAAGTTTATGTAGAACAGATTCAACCTAGAACTAAGGAGAAATTTCCTGACAGTGAGAACAATTAATCGGTGGAACAACTTGCCTTCAGAGGTTGTGGATGCTCCAACCCTGAAGAATTTTAAGAAGAGATTGGGCAGCCCTTTGTCTGAAATGGTATAGGGTCTCCTGCATGAACAGGGGGTTGGACTAGAAGACCTCCAAGGTGCCTTCCAACTCTGTCATTCTGTTATCCTGCTCCCACTCAACACACAGGTATCAGGAACTGGATTAAGGTCACTTTGCAGGCATCAGGAATGCTGCATGGGGGGAAGGCAAGAGCATCCAAATGGTGGGCGTCACCAGCACAGTTGAAGCTCCTCCCCTTTGTATGCGCGTGCAGTGTATGAGATGTATGTTAAAAAGGAGTAGGGTGTGAGTTTTCTGCACTGCCCCAGTTATTATGTGCTTCCCATTTGTGTATCTAATGGCTGCTTCTAAAGGAGAACTTAGAAAAGGGAGGAGGATGTGGGACCCAGAGGGACAGGAAGTAGGCCCAAGGCCTGCAGGGACCTAATGAGGCAGCACGAGGGGAAGATAGTCGGGGGTGGGGGGTGGGCAGCATCCCTGGCATCGGGTCATAAGGGCTGGTGGGTTGCCAAGTGCCCAAATTTTGTTCACGTGACTGTGGAAACGCTACAGCATTTATAACTTTGGGCAGAGGTCATAGATCTTATTTTGGGGGGGTCCATTATAACTTCAAATGGTTGCTAAACGACCAGTCATAAGTCTACCTGTAGGCACTACTGAGTTGTACAAACCAGTATTCTGACTCATATGTGTATCATGCCTTTCTACTCATTCATGTAGGAGGGCTTTCTAAACTGCTCATGGACTTTAGGTGTTGAAACCATAGTCTCTCTCTCTCTCTCTCCATCCATCCATACATTTCTACCTAATTATCTATCAATCAATCATCTATTATCTATATTTATCTATTTGCCTATCTATCTATCTATCTATCTATCTATCTATCTATCTATCTATCTATCTATCTATCCATACATTCATACATTCATACATTCATACATTCATACATTCATACATCTCTATCTAGTTGTCTATCAATCAATCATCTATTATCTATCTTTATCTATTTGCCTATCTAACTTTCTATCTATCATCTATTTCTACTACTGTGTGTGTATGTAGATAGATAGATAGATAGATAGATAGATAGATAGATAGATAGATAGATAGATAGATAGATAGCAATCATCTGTCATCTATCTACTTTCTCTCTATCGAGCATTTATCTTCTATCTCTATCTTCTATTATCTCTATCTACTACTGTGTGTGTAGATAGATAGATAGATAGATAGATAGATAGATAGATAGATAGATAGATAGATAGATAGATAGCAATCATCTGTCATCTATCTACTTACTCTCTATCGACCATTTATCATCTATCTCTATCTTCTATCTATCATCTATCATCTATATCTACTACTGTATGTGTAGATAGATAGATAGATAGATAGATAGATAGATAGATAGATAGATAGATAGTTGATAGATAGCAATCATCTGTCACCTATCTACTTACTGCCTATCTACCATTTATCATCTATCTCTATCTTCTTTCTATCTATCTATCATCTATCTATCTATCTATCTATCTATCATATCTTTATTTCTATCTCTATCTCTCTATCCCCCCCTCCTAGAATGGATAAACTTTCCAGGTTTATTCAAAATCCCACCCCTACCTAAATAGTAAGAAAAGGCACCACCATTCACCAAGGGAATGCAAAGAACTGGAGATGCTTATTGTGGAAACATCCGTTACGAACCATAACGCAAACTCTGTACTTCTGAAATGGGAGGTGGGGGCAGGGACCGGAGAGGCAATTCCCCACCATCCCACTGAGGGAAATCTGAAGCACTCGCATAAATGACATTAGTGGGCTAATACGGACATATATGACAATAATTTTTAAAATAAATGAGCTGCTGCAGAATAAAGTACCTTGGAACAAAATGCACGTGGGAGAGGTACAAAGTAAATTAAAAAACAGATTATAGCAACATCTGTATATTAACTCCATCATAAAAAAGCAGCCGAGTGCTAATACTGTGTGGTATACAAAGACATTATAAAATTATAATCCATCTGAGATCTGATGTCATTAAAAAGATGACAGCCGAGAAACTAGAATCGGGGTTTTTTTCCCAACAGCTGAACTCTTTTGACCGAAAGGCGAAAATGGTTTTACCCTCCAAATAGAACACATCAACTCTAAAAATGCAAAGAAGGACCAGATACAAATTTAAGATATAAAATTAAAGTCAGAGTAGAGTGCTACAATTGGTTCCTTCCGCACCCTCCCCCCACCCCCTTGGACTGTTAAGTCAGGTGTCATAAAATGAAGACAAATTCTGGAAGCTGACTATTACGGGACTCAAATTTCATTTACAAAATTCAGCTTGAATTGGAAATGCTTCCCCTTCTCAAATAAGGAGTGATGCTTTCCCAGCAGCTCAAAATAGGAATGGGAAAGTTTTGCAAATAAACGGGGGTAATAATGAAATATGAGAGTTTCTTTTATTGCTAGACATTTATTATATTGTTATAGGTGCCTTTGACTTATGACTATTTGAACTCAAGTGAGGTACTAATACCACTCTATAAAGTCTTAGTAAGACCACACCTAGAGTACTGCATCCAGTTTTGGTCACCATACTATAGAAAAGATGTTGAGACTCTAGAAAAAGTGCAGAGAAGAGCAACCAGGATGATAATGGAAATGGAAGCTAAAACATATGAAGAACAGTTGCAGGAACTGGGCATGGCTAGTCTAGTGAAGAGAAGGACCAGGGGAGATATGACAGCAATTTTCCAATATTTGAGCGGCTGCCACAGAGAGGAAGGGGTCAAGCTATTTTCCAAAGCACCTGAAGAAATAATGGATGGAAACTGACCAAGGAGAGATTCAACCTAGAAATAAGGAGGAACTTTCTGACAGTGAGAACAATCAACCAATGGAACAATCACTGGAAGCTTTCAAAAAGAGATTGGACTGCCATCTGTCAGAAATTGTGTAGGGTCTCCTTCTTGAGCGGGGGGTTGGATTAGATGACCTATAAGGTCCCTTCCAACTCTGTTAATCTAATCTAAAATTTATGACAGTCCTCCCCAGGGGGATATAGGATAGCTCGCCATGGCCATCTTACTGTGGCCAACTCACCATGGAGCAACTTGCCACGGACAATCCCATGCAGGACAACTCAAGACAATCGATGTTATCCACTACTGTTTCTTCGACACTATTTCCAATTTTGTCAGGGTTGAGTTATCCCGCATGGAATTGTCCTCCGGCAAGTTGTTCTGCAGTGAGTTGGCCGCAGTGAGATGGCTGCGGTGGGTTGGCCGGGGTGAAATGGCCATGGTGAATTGGCTGCTGTGAGGTATGTCAGAGTTTGTTGCAGAAATCAGATCCAGAAAGCACACAGATATAACTGATTCAGCAGGATTCATTAACTTCTTTATATACATAATAACACATGAATAAATGTACAATACCAATGGCAGGTTCTTCCAACGTGGTAGTAGTTACAAGCAAACACAGGCAGCAGACTAGTTTCAGAGCTCAGAGCTTAATACAGAGCTTTATGCAGACAAAGAGAACCTCCTCTATACAGGGCAGTTAAGCTAAGCCTAAGCCACACCCAGACTCCAAGCTGTCTCTTATGGCCCCACACAAACAAATACTATGTTTCAGCTATTCAAACAGTCCCCATTGGTTGACCTGTTACCATGTCTATTCATTGCTGACCTTGTTACCATGTCTCTGCCAGTCGTGAATACTCTGACAAGGTAGCCATAGTGAGTTGGCACATTCTACCCACACAGGCAACTACAATCCAGGTCTGAAGTTCCAACAGTCTTCATGATAGGTTTTCTTCTCTGATCTAGCAATGTTACAACGCAACATATTATTTATTATTTATTAGTTCGATTTATATGCCGTCCTTCTCCGGAGACTCAGGGCGGCTTACAATGCATTATCAGAAAGGAATATCAGAAAGGAGCAATAATTCAGGGTCATGTTATGGGGGCTGACTCAGAGTAACAGAGTTGGAAGGGACCTCGTAGGCAGGGTGGATTTGATTTAAATCGAGTCGATTTAAATCATGATTTAAATCATGATTTAAATCACTAGTAAAAAGACTTGATTTAAATCAACTCGATTTAAATCATAATTTTTAAAGAGCAACTGTCATCTCTGCTTCTCCTTTGATCCACTGTTGACTCACCGATAGTCCCAGTGTTGCAGAATATACAGCCTTGTGCTACATAACTAAGCTCCATTTCATGCTGAATAAACTAAATTATTTATGTATCTTAAATAGAAAACTATCTTACGATAGATTTTTACCCCAAAAATTTTTATTAAAATAAATTCAATAAAAATCAAAAAATTCTGATTTAAATCAAAAAATCCGATTTAAATCAAAAAAATCCATTTTTTTTATTTTTTAAAAAAAAATCATTGATTTTTATCCACCCTGCTCGTAGGTCATCTAGTCCAACCCCCTGCCCAAGCAGGAGACCCTGTACCATATCTGACAAGTGGCTGTCCAATCTTTTTTTGAAAGCCTCCAGTGATGAAGCACCCACAACTTCCGAAGGCAACTTCTGTTCCATTGGTTGATCGTTTTCACTGTCAGAAAAATTCTCCTTATTTCTAGATCTCTCTCCTTCATCAGTTTCCATTCGTTGTTCCTTGTCTCGCTTCAGGTACTTTTGGAAAATAGATTTTTCCCCCCCTCCTTTCTATAACAGCCCTTAGAACACACATACACCTGGTCCTTCTCTTCACTAGACTAGCCATGCCCAGTTCCTGCAACTGTTCATCATATGTTTTAGCCTCCAGTCCCCTAATCATCTTTGTTGATCTTCTCTGCACTCTTTCTAGAGTCTCAACATATTTTTAATAGTTTGGTGACCAAAACTGTATACGTTATTCTAGGTGTGGTCTTACTAAGACTTTATAAGTGTCAAGCATGTCCCAACGTGGACATTTAGGAAAGAAAGACCCTTGACTCAATTTGTAGGGAAAGATATACTTTTACTAAAGCCAAGTAGTTACAGTGTAAGCAAAGCTGGATCTGAATATTCAAAACCTGTCTTGTCCCGACAACAACCCCTTTTTATTAAGTTACTGTGAATTCTTCTCATTTACATCCAGCAAAGTCTTTCAAGGGAGAATTTACAGTCACAGACGTTATCTGGCTTGGAGAGCTGCCAGGCCGATATCTTCAAAACTTGGCAAGGACTCTCTGGGAGTCACGAACCAATTAAGCGAACTAATTGTCTCCTGCAAACTCCATTCCCCTTTCGCTCCTCTTTATTCCCTCTGGGATGGGCCATTCATCGTCCACCTGTGGCTTTACTCCTGAGTCGACCCTTGTTCCGACTCCGAAGGCAGCTGACAACTGTCAGATGGCCCTGGCCCTCTCTCTGCCTCCGATGCAGAGCACTCATCAGAGCCTTCCACAGACTCCAGGACTGGCCCATGTTCCTCCCCAATCTCCTCACTGTCTGAGTCTGCCACCAGCTCCACTGGCTGCTGGCGGGCCACAACAATTAGCGAAATCCAGAGTGATCATCTGCTTACCGACTAGGTGGAGAATTTCCAGGCTTTAACGCCCAACTAATCTCGACCTTCTAACTAAAGGGCAATATGTACGAAAACCCGTGTTAATATCCTGTCCTACCAAGTCGAGGTGCTCCATTTCTTTCTCCTTTAATGGGTCCCTTTTGTAGGCACTGATTTTGATAGGGATCACGATGTTTCTTCCCCTGGAACGGTGGGTAGACATGATTCAATTAACCTTGCAGGTAGCTTGGAAACTTGGGAGACCGGCAGATCCTATTGTTAATTGGCAGCCTGACACAGACAATTAAGTTTGATCGGATGAAAGAAACATCAGGGACGGCATTAGCATATGGTACTGAAGGCTACGCAGTGTGTAAAAAGTTGTTTAATTTCTGATAAGGAAAGAAGGGGGAAAGAGGAAGGAATAAGTTCAATCAATCAGAATACACGGGAAGGGACCTTGGAGGCCTTCTAGTCCAACCCCCTGTTCAGAGAAGCAGAAAAGCAAAGGAAGGTTTCACGGGGACGATTAAATCTTCCTTGCCTGCGAGTGAAAAATGTTCTTTATGAAAGTGATAAAATCTTCCCATGAATGACGTTTCTAACTCTTGTTAGTATATAATGTCCTTCAGGATATGAACCAGGGGTGAAATCCAGCGGAAATTTTGAGTAGTTCAGAGAACCGGCAAATACCACCTCTGGCAGGCCCCAGAGTGGGATGGGAATGGAGATTTTGCAGTATTCTTCCCCTAATTAGTGGAATGCATTGCCTCAAGAAGTTGTGGATACTCCGTCACTGGAAGTTTTCAAGAAGAGAATGGACATTTGTCTGGAATGGCATATCGGACAACAATATGGGTTAATTTAGCAAGAAGGTAGAGAGTGTTGTGTAAATCTTTTCATTTGATCAAATATTGAGCCTGTCATTTGTACCTCAGTAACGGTCTGGTTTGGCCAAACCAGACAGGTACAGATTTCAATGGATAGTTAGGACTTCAGAAAAAAAAAAAACAATTGCAACCAGTTTGCCTTCCATTGATGACCCCTGTACTGCAAGAGCCATGAAGAGATCTGTGAAAATATCTATAGGCCCTTCTCATCCTGGACATAAACTGTTTCAATTCCTCACTTTGGGACGCCACTACAGGGCATTGCATGTCAGATATTGCCTGCATATGATGCACCAGAGACTAGAAGGGGTTAAGTCTTTACAGACATCACATGTGACTATATCAGCCAATGAACTCTCTTATTGGACTCTTACCTAGAAACCACTTGGATATCTTCCCTTTTTCTTTTCTCTCTCTCTCATCTATCTCTCAGCGAGACAACAAGTGACCTTCTCTCTCCTCACAACATCTGAGTCATACAGTTAGGGTAAAAATGTAACAAGACACCCTGTTCATTATCGTATGCATGTATCAGTGGTGGGTTCCTACCGGTTCAGTCCGGTTCGGCCGAGCCGGTAGCGTTGATGATATGACGTCACCGAACCGGTTCTCCCCCCCGCCCTCCCGCCCCCCCCATGTTATTCTTACCTTTTATTTGGTCCCACCCCCAATCTATTGCTGCCTCCTGAGTCCCAGCTGATGACTAGAGGGAAAAAAACTGTTTAAACTCTTGCGGGGCTTCAAAGGGCCGTCCTACAGCTGATCAGTGTTAAAAGCAAACAAATGAGTCGGGTCGTAAGTGCGAGGACTGGTCGTAAGTGCGAGGACCTTCCAGAAATGACTCTGACCAGCTAGCCACACCCACCTAGTCACATGACCTCCAAGCCACACCCACAAAATAAGCCACGCCCACAGAACCGGTAGTAAAAAATTTAGAACCCACCCCTGGCATGTATATATTTGTAAATAATAAAAACAACCTTTTGAACCTGAAGCTGTATTGACCAAATAACTTCCTCATAGAACCAAATGAGCACGACCATCAATATATATCTGATATTGCATGCCAAAACAACTAGACACAGGGACAGTACAGTTCGTTTTCCTTGTGCCATCTTTCTGCCTGAACATCTAATTCCCACAGCACTTATGTCTAAGTGTGTCCCAAAGGTGCTTTTTTTCAAGAGGCAATTGGACTTTCTTGTTTTTTCTTTGAAGACGTTTCACTTCTCATCCAAGAAGCTTCTTCGGCTCTGACAGGATAGTGGGGAAGGGAAGGATTTAAATTCCTTGCAGACAGCTGGTCATTCGCATCCTTTCAGAGGGTCGTTGAAGCACTTGGAGGTTTATCTGTGTTCTCAGGGTCACCTGAGTGGTGGCTCCTGGTTCTTGTAGTCTGCAGTTTTTCCTCTGGAAATCCATCCCTGCTCCCACACCATTCCAAGGGTATCCATCCCAAATTGTATAGCTAAAAGTTGAATGGTGTGGGAGTAGGAATGGATTTCCAGAGGAAAAATTGCAGACTACAAGAACCAGGAGCCACCACTCAGGTGACCCTGAGGACACAGATAAACCTCCAAGTGCTTCAAGGACCCCCTAAAAGAATGCAAATGACCAGCTGCCTGCAAGGAAAATAAATCCTTCCATTCCCCCACTATCCTATCAGAGCCGAAGAAGCTTCTTGGGTGAGAAGCGAAACATCTTCAAAAGAAAAAACAAGAAAGTTTACCTCCTGAAATGGCATCTTTGGGACAACTATGACCTGGATTGTTGATAAAAATAGGATCACCAACATGATCACCAACATCCGATGACAGATATGGCCACAAGAAGATGACCTGGATGGCTGAGAATCTCTACAGACCATGTCTAAGTATATTTACCTTGTAGTATGGCTCTATTACAATTATCCTTCTCCTCTTTTCTACTTCCTTCTCTTATTGGTATCGTTGTCATGGTTATTATTACTCTGTTGTTTTGCATGCACGTGGAGAGCTTCTGCACTGGAGACAAATTCCTTTTACGTCTAATCATACTTGGCCAAATAAAGTATTCTATTTATTTATTATTTATTTATTTATCCCCTTGAGGCGCACCCGGAGGCTCCAACTGGTGCAGAATGCAGCCGCGCGGGTACTTATGGGGGCGACATGGCGCTCCCATGTAACACCTCTCCTGCGCGAGCTGCATTGGCTTCCAGTGGTCTTCCGGGTGCGCTTCAAGGTACTGGTTCTCATCTTCAAAGCGCTCCATGGCTTAGGGCCCGGTTATTTACGAGACCACCTTCTGCCACCGATAACCTCCCACCGGCCAATACGCTCCCACAGAGAGGGCCTCCTCAGGGTGCCGTCGGTCAGGCAATGTCGGCTGGCGACCCCCCCCCCGGGGAAGAGCCTTCTCTGTGGGGCCACCCACCCTCTGGAATGAGCTACCCCCAGCGATACGACTGATCCCCGACCTCCGTACCTTCCACCGGGCCCTGAAGACTTTTTTATTTCAGCAAGCCGGGCTGGGTTAAAAATCTTTTAATTGCTGAATTTTATGGGTAAGGGGTTTTAAGTTGGGGAAAGCCATTGGATTTAATTTTGTTTTAAATGCATTTTAATGTTTGTATTGGATGTTTCTTAATCTTGGCTGTTCACCGCCCCGAGTCCTTCGGGAGAGGGGGCGGTATAAAAATTTTAAAAATAAATAAATAAATAAATAAATTTATTTATTTATTTTGGTGGAGGGATTAATGCATTGTGCAAATGCAGCCCCTTTGGTTCGTTTATAGTTCAGCGAATTGGACAGCTACACGATCTGGGTTAATTCAGCAAGACGATGTTGGGAGAGTTGTGCACATGTTGTCAATTGGAACCTCTGCACTTTCCTTTTCTGACTTGAACCCTGGGCTTTATTTTTTTTTCTTTTCTTTTTTTAAATCTTTTTCTAAAGAATTCTCTTGCTTTGTACATCTCAAAGCCTTGCAATCATCCCGGTGCTTTGCTCTTAAGTGACACTGTCTCCGCGTTTGCAAAAACAAATGGAGGCAGCCACTCTTCGAAAAAGACCGATCTATTCTTTTTCTTTTTTTTTTCCCCAGCAAGAAGGGGGAAAGCTGGCTGGGATAGCCAGCAGGCACATTAATTAATTTCTATGCATATCATTGCCAGGATCACTTACCGATCTGGGAAGCGAGATCGGAGGTGTCACACCATCAATTGAGTCAGAGACTTCACCTCCCCGTGTTCACCGCTCAATTTTGCGCCGCACTTGACAAAGTAGCTACCGCAAGGTAGAGAAAAGCAGCAGTTCCCTAAGGTGATGGACAGGAAGAATTGGTCCAATAAATTGTTCCCAGTAAAAAGCCCAGCTTTCCTCATTAAAAGGCAGTGAATTCTCTATTGTTTTTCATTAGTTTTGGCCTTGCTAGACACGAAGTTTAATTGGCAGTGTGTTTACAGGAGGCCAACCCCAGAGGTGAAGGAGACACCGAGACCAAAAAGAGATTCTTATTTATTAAGGAGAGGTGACAGGCAGCTGCTTAATAAGGCTTTTTGTTGTTGTTGTTGTTTGTTTGTTTGCAGGGCCTAGAGAGAAGTTACAAGGTAAGAAGAGCCTAGTTAAACCATGTAACCCCTTAAGCACCGCTTTTACTCTCCATCCTGTTAAGAAGCAGATTTGAGGCGTGGATGGCTGATGCCTTTGCATTGCGGCCCTTTGTGGAATTTTGTGGCTTCTGGGAGGGGTGGGGTGCAGGTGGGGAGGATCAGAGTCATTTGGGGAAGGGACGAGGTGGGGTGAGATGCGGGCCTCTTCTGCATACGTTTTGGTTGCCACGATGTAAAAAAAAGATGTGGAGACTCTAGAAAAGTGCAGAGAAGAGCAACAAAGAGGATTAGGGGACTGGAGGCTAAAACATATAAAGAATGATTGCAGGGACTCGGTATCAGTGGTGGGTTGACCCTGGTTCGGACCAGTTTGCAAGAACCGGTAGTAAAACCGACGGGAGGCTCCGCCCACTGATCCTTCTGCACATGCGCAGAAGAGCACATGCGGGCACGATGCGAACTAGTAGTAAAGGTAAGTAGAACCCACTCCTGCTGGGTATGTCTAGTTTGATGAAAAGAAGGACCAGGGGTGACATGATAGCAGTGTTCCAATATCTCAGGGGTTGCCACAAAGAAGAGGGAGTCAAGCTCTTCTCCAAAGCACCCGAAGGCAGGACAAGAAGCAACGGGTGGAAATTAATCAAGGAGAGAAGCAACTTAGAACTAAGGAGAAATTTCCTGACAGTTAGAACAATTAATCAGTGGAACAACAACAATCCTGAGCCTGGATAGCTCTGCAGACAAGGCACTGCAATTTAACACCAGCTGTCTGCAATTAAAGTAAGTTCAAATCTCGCCAGGCTCAAGGTCGACTCAGCCTTCCATCCTTTCTAAGGTGGGTAAAATGAGGACCCAGATTGTGGGGGCAATAAGCTGACTTTGTATAAATATACAAAAGTATGAAGGCTATTGCTTAACGCATTGTAAGCCGCCCTGAGTCTCCGGAGAAGGGCGGCATATAAATCAAAATTTAAAAAAAATCAAAAAAAAAAATCCAGAAGTTCCAGATGCTCCATCACTGGAGTTTTTTAAGAAGAGATTGGACAGCCATTTGTCTGAAATGGTATAGGCTTTCCTGCTTGAGCAGGGGATTGGACTAGAAGACTTCCAAGCTCTCTTCTAACTCTATTATCCTGTTTTTCTGTTACTCTCAAATTCAGCTTGAAATATGTTCTTTATTTTCTAAGTGTAAATCTTGTGTGCCAAAGCCAGGATCCTATACCCACTAGAACAGGGGTCTCCAACCTTGGCAACTTTACGACTTGTGGACTTCAACTCCCAGAATTCCTCAGCCAGCGCATCCACAAGTCGTAAAGTTGCCAAGGTTGGAGACCCCTGCACTAGAATATTAAAAATCTTTCCTATTCTTGTGCATTATTTCTTGTCAGTATATCTATAGGAGCCTGTCTTTTTTCCAGTATCCTTCATATTTTAAATAAATCTCTAATAATTCCTAATAATAAGAAATTATGATGGGTACAAGCCACAATAACACCATGGCAGCCTTCTCAAAATCTATTTTAAAATAGACAGTGTAAACTTTTTTTCAAGTCTATTCAGATCTCAGGGCACTGTCAGAATGTGTGTGTGCTTAGACAGCTGTCAATCTTTAGGGCTCACCAAGATTCAGCCAATCAATAATTCTCCTTTCCAGGCTGCAGGCAGGCTGAGGCAACTGTCAGCCAATCAGTGCTTGCTGGAAACCAGGCCTGTCCTTAAATGCACATCACTTTCTCTAGAATGTTTGCATTTCCCCCATATTAACCTTGTGAATGGATTCCTGGAACTCAGATTTGGGCATCCGGGAATTGACCTTTGACCGCACCTCAAGCCTGCGCCCACCACTGGAAGCTTTTCTGCTCATTGTCATGCAACACCACTCATTCCCCATTTTCTTGAAGTAGCTTTTAAGTTGCAGTAAATAAACAATGGATATAAAGTCCAATTAATTATTGGACACTCCATGCTGCTTAATTTTAAGGCTCCCAATTTGCCGGTATATCTTGTAAGCACAACAAGCCTTAGAGTGCCATGACGGAGAGGGGTAATTTACTCTTAAGTATTTCCTTAATTAGAAGTTGAAATAAATATGGAGGATTTTTATCTGCACTGCCGTCTGTAACAGCTCTTTGGATAGCTCTGTAATTTACACACCTAAAACACTCAACGCTGCCTATACTTGTTTCCTCTACCTCTAGATGAAGTTGCGGTATTATATATAAAACAGACATTGAGACGCTTGAAAGAGTGCAGAGAAGAGCAACAAAAATGATTAGGGGACTGGAGGTTAAAACATATGAAGAAGTTGCAAGAACTGGGCATGGCTAGTCTAGTGAAGAGGAGGACCAAGAGAGACATGATAGCAGTCTTCCAATAGCTAAGGGGCTGCCACGAAGAAGAAGGAGTCAACCTATTCTCCAAAGCACCTGAGGGCAGGACAAGAAGCGATGGATGGAAACTCATCAAGGAGAAAAGCAACCTAGAAATAAGGAAAAATTTCCTGACAGAATAATTCATCAGTGGAGCAGCTTGCCTCCCAAGGTTATGGGCGCTCCAACATTGGAAGTTTTAAGAGACTGGACAGCCATTTGTCGGAAATTATATAGGATCTCTAGTCCAGGGTGGTGGACTAGAAGACCTCCAAGGTCCCTTCCAACTCTGTTGTTCTGTTAATAATCAGTTTTAAATTAAATGGATGACATCGATCCAAAAATGTGCAAGAGTTCAGCATTCTTGTATGAATTCCACAAGGACTCCTGTAAGGAACCTTAAAATTCCTTCAAAATCTAACAATCTTATATGAGATTGTCTTAGATTTGGGAAAGGTTCATCATCAAGGACAGATGACATCCAGGGTCTTTTCCAACTCTATTATTCTCTGTTATTCTAATATCTGTTCTAAGATCTCATGACAGTTTGGGAAAGATTCGGAAAATATCCAAAGGTTCTAGCTATCCTTCGCAAGTTCACATAAGAACATGGAGTTGAGCTTGTTCAAATCTCATGAGCTTTAACGATCCTTCTGATGACCTAGACGTAAGAAGAAATTTCCTGACACTTAAACAATTCATCAGTGGAACGGCCTGCCTCCAGAAGTTGTGGGTGCTCCATCACTGGATGTTTTTTAAGAAGAGATTGGACAACCATTTGTCCGAAATGGTATAGAGTTTCCTGCCTAAGCAGGGGGTTGGACTAGAAGACCTCCAAAGTCCCTTCCAACTCAACTGTTATTCTATTCTATATTTCAGGCAGTTTTCAGAAACAAAGAAAATCTGAGACGGTGGACAAAATAGATGACCAACTCCTGGCCCAGAGATTTCCTAGCATCTGTTTCCTCAAATTCACACATAACAGAATAATATATTCATTAGTATGAAACTATCAAATCCCACAGGGACCTCTGTTTCTGAGAGTCACTGCTTCCTTATAGGAAAGTTATTCAATCTTCTTAGTTGGTCATAAGGTTGAAGGTTGACAACTGAGCCCAAAATGTCCATTTATTTATTTATTTATTTATTTATTTGTTTGTTTGTTTATTTGTTTATTTATTTATTTTTAAATTTGTATACCGCCCTTCTCCCTGAGGACTCAGGGCGGTGAACAGCCAAATAAAAGCATAAACTACAAACATTAAAATACAATTAAAAAGATGTATATAAATTTGGCCCCATGATTAAAAACAATAACAAACCATTAAAAACATTTTTAAAAGTGTTAGGCCAGCCCGGCTTGCTGGAAAAAGAAGGTTTTAAGGGCACGGCAGAAGGCATCGAGGTCTTGGATTTTCCTTATCTCTGGGGGCAGCTGATTCCAGAGGGTGGGAGCCCCCACAGAGAAGGCCCTCCCCCTGGGGGTCACCAGCCTACCTTGTTTGGCTGATGGCACCCCGAGGAGGCCCTCTCTGTGGGAGCGCACAGGTCGATGGGAGGCCGTCGGTAGCAGCAGGCGGTCTCAAAGATAACTAGGTCCTATGCCATGGAGCGCTTTAAAGGTGATAACCGTTGCTTAATCCATTGCTAAGTGAGACAGTTGTTAAGTGAGTTGTGCCCCCATTTTACAACCTTTCTTGCCACAGTTCTTAAGTGAATCAGTGCAGTTATTAAGTTACCGTGTTTCCCCAAAAATAAGACTGGATCTTATATTAAATTTTGCTCCAAAAGACGCATTAGGGCTTATTTTCTGGTTAGGTCTTATTTTGGGGGAAATACACGATACTACATGCGTCTGTCTCGCTGACAATTTTAACTGGGGCTTATTTTGGGGGTAGGGCTTATATTACGAGCATCCTGAAAAATCATGCTAGGGCTTATTTTCTGGTTAAGTCTTATTTTCAGGGAAACAGGGTAGTAACACAGTATTCTGACCTAGGCTTCCTTAAAAAGCAGGAAGTTGTGGTCCCAGCCAAACCTCTTTTATTTACACGACTGTGAATTACTTTCATTCACAGTCAGCAAGGCTTGTCCAAACAGTTTTTCAAAGGAATATTTATCACATACCTTATCTCACTTGGCAAGCTGCCACATAACTTGTTTCCAAACGAGGCAAAAGGCAAAACTGGGCACAGAGTCTCTTAGAGTCACGAACAGAACTTTCCACTCTTGTAACGACCGAACGAATTGTTTCCTGCAAAAGCCCCCTCCCCGTTCGCTCCTCTTTTGTTTCCTATGGGAGGGGCCAATCAACTCCAAGGTGTGGCTTTACTTCCAAGTCGACCCTGCTTTCTTAGTTGTTCTTGTGTTCTGGCAGCTCTGCGCATGCGCACACTGGGAACGGGCTCCAGTTGTTCCTCTGCCTCACTGTTGTCTATCTCCCTCTCTGCTTCCAATACAGAGCCCTCGTCCGAGCTTTCTCCAGCCCCCAGGACTGGCCCATGTTCCTCCCCAACCTCCTCACTGTCCAACTCTGCTGCCAGCTCTGCTGGCCGCCGGCGGGCCACAACACACGGGTATTAAGTGAAATTGGCTTCCCCATTGATTTTGCTTGTCAGGAGGTCACAAAAGATAATCACATGACTCTAGGAACATTGCAACCATCGTAAATATGAGTTCAATTGCCAAGCATTTGAATTTTGATCGGGTAACCATGGGGGTGCTGCAATGGTTGTAAGTGTGGAAAAGGGGTCATCAGCCACCTTTTTCAGTGCTGTGGCCAGCTTGAATGGTCACGAAACAAACTGTCGTAAGTCAAGGACTACCTGTATTCCTTTCAATGGCAAATGGTAGAAAGAAGAAACCGGAGGAGCTCGGAGACGTCTTGACACCGTGGCAAATTTCAGAACAGTGGTGATATCCAAATTTTTTTGCTACTGGTTCTGTGGGCGTGACTTGGCGGGCATGGTGTGGCTTGGTGGGGGTGGCTTGGTGGGCATGGCAGGGGAAGGATACTGCAAAATCTCCATTTCCACCCCACTCCAGGGGAAGAATACTGCACAATCCCCATTCCCTCCCCACTCCTGGGGGAAGGATATCGCAAAATCTCCATTCCCACCCCACACTGGGACCAACCAGAGGTGGTATTTGCTGGCTCTCCGAACTACTCAAAATTTCTGCTGCCGGTTCTCCAGAACCTGTCGTCAGAATCTGCTGGATTTCACCCCTATTTCACAACGTGCTTTTTCATTAGGGAGCTGAAATCACTTTCCGCCGGCCCATTTTTTTTTTTTACATTGCTTAAAAGAAGAAGGGACTTTGCTGGAGTGGGAGAATGTTAACATAACAATCATGGGGAAAGAGGCCTATTGCCAGCATTAATGAACCTTTTTCCCCATGCCCTCCTGCAAAAGGCCATTTAACTCCTCAGGTACCATCCTGGCTTCTTAATTCAAGTCGAAACCAAGAGGGATGGAAGTGCCGAGATCCTGGTGCAGGGAGGGGTGAGGGGGGGAAAAACCTGAGTTCTGGGGGCCGTGGAATTGAGAGCTATTAAATACTAAAAAGACAAGGTGAGAAACAATTTGCAAAAATCTCCTCTTTTTATAGACTGCAGCTATTGAGAAAAATTGAGTGAATTCCCCAGCTGCCAAGACAGCAGTCTCTTTCAAGATTCCATCAATTTTTTACGGTACAATCAATATTTATGAATCCCCAAAGAAAACCAGCCACAGAGAAACAAGAGGTGGGTGGGAGAGGGGGGGGTAAAAACCGTTGGCAGCGTTTGCTTTGTTTGGGTTTTATTTTTAAAGCAGGCGGTAGCAAAGACGTGCTCGCGAGGACCTAAATAACTTCCAAAATCATCTGGCTTGACAATCAAAGCAACTCACCCAGCCAATATGCTGTTTAATGCCTGTGGTTATATGAGGGTCATTCAAATAAATAAAGGGAGAAAAAAATAGGGGGAACGGCCCCCCAAAATGAGCATTTGGGGGGAAACAGGCTCTATTCGAGAAGGTTTCATCCAACTCCTTAGTAATGTGTGAATTGCCACTTTAAAAACAAAAAAAAATCAATCGAGACACTCTATCGAAAAGTATTTTCTACCGCTCGTGCATTAATGCATAGACCAATGATGGATCTCTTTATTTTTCCTCTCCTTTTGCGTTCCACCCGTCAGTCAGCGGGAAAACAGAAAGATTTCTAGAAAACTAAGCAAACAAATCTACATTTCTTTAATGGCTACGTTAGGTTTAATATCCAAACTTATTTAAATAACTCTGAACCCCCCTGCTGTGAAATATTGAAACTAATGGTTTCCTGTGTGTGCAATCTCCATTTAAATGTAGACTTTAATTTCCCTCTGGGCTAAACCTGTGTAAAACTTGACTTGAAATGTCCCTCTGTAAAACACACACACACACACACACACACACACACACACACACACACAATGTTTAGGGGAAGATGCCTTTGATTTTATTTAAAATTTATTTTGTGCATTACACGCGCAAACTGCAGAGTCTCCAATGAGCTGCTTAAATTGCTGTTGAAGAAGTGCCAGTTTTACAATTGTCAGTGGAAACAGGGTGGGGGAGGCAGAGGAAGGATTTTGAGTAGAGGGGAGACATACAAGCAATTTGGCTTCCCTAGAAACAGTGATGTAAAATTAAAATTGTGGCAGTGGAGTTTAAAGGGGGGAAAAATATACTACTTGAGATTTCCGAGCGGAGCTCACAAAATCTCTTTCGCAGATGCTGCAGAGATTTTACACAGCTCGAAGTAATACCAGTGGTGGGTTCCTCCTGGTTCCACCTGGTTCTGCCGAGCCGATAGCGGTGACGATATGATGTCACCGAACCGGTTCTGCCCCCCACCCCGGCCTGGCCCTCCACACACACCCGCGTTATTCTTACCTTTTATTTAGCCCCATCCCCAATCTATTGCTACCTCCTGAGTCACAGCTGATCAGCTAGAAGGAAAAAAACTGTTTAAACTCTTGCCGCGGGGCTTCAAAGGGCCGCCCAACAGCTGATCAGTGGTAAAAGGCAGTTTGGTGGTAGACAAAAACAAATGAGTAGACCGGTGCCTGCAAAAATAAATGAGTAGACTGGTACAGCTCTTCAAGCAGTTAAAAGCCTGGTAGACCAGTACCACTGCTAAATCCTAAAGAATTGTCACATCACCATCAAGCCATGCCCACAAAATAAGCCACACCCCCAAAACCGGTAGTAAAAAAATTTAGAACCCATTCCTGAGTAATACCTGCAGAACATGGGTTGGAAAAGTCATGCTTAATAGATCTGGGATAGCAAAAATTAATTTAGTAAAATATAAAAGGGAAATAAAGGCACCTCAAATTTATGTTGGGAATGTAAGTAACAAGAGGGGAACATTTGATCGTGTTTGATGGGCATGCAAAACAGCTAGAAAATTCGGGATTCCTATCCATAAACTTGATTCAGAGAATTTTAAAGATTTATATACAGGTAATCCTTGACATGAATGGAATGGAAAGGAATGGAAAGGAATGGATTGGAATGGAGTGGAATAGAACAGGGGTGGGTTCTACTTACTTTTACTACTGGTTTGCAATGGGGTCGTGCGCGCGTGTGAGCGAAGCACGCAGGTGCGCTGTTCACATGCGCAGAAGCATTTTGTTGATGTCAGGGTCAGTGGACAGAGCCTCTTGCCAGTTTTACTACCGGTTCTATAGAACCGGTGCGAACCTGGGGCAACCCACCACTGGAATGGAATGGAATGGAATGGAATAGAATAGAATAGAATAGAATAGAATAGAATAGAATAGAATAGAATAGAATAGAATAGAATAGAATAGAATAGAATAGAATAGAATAGAATAGAATAGACGGAATGGAATGGAATGGAATAGAATGGAATGGAATAGAATAGAATAGAATAGAATAGAATAGAATAGAATAGAATAGAATAGAATAGAATAGAATAGAATAGAATAGAATAGAATAGAATAGACGGAATGGAATGGAATGGAATGGAATAGAATGGAATGGAATAGAGTGGAATGGAATGGAATGGAATAGAATAGAATAGAATAGAATAGAATAGAATAGAATAGAATAGAATAGAATAGAATTTTATTGGCCAAGTGGGATTGGACACACAAGGAATTTGTCTTTGGTGCGTTGTTAACTAGAAACCCATTATGGATATTTTCATCAAACAGAAAAAAAAATGAACTCATGATTTATGATTTTCATGATTAGACAGAATAAATTACAGAAAGAAAAGAGTTTAACTTGTAACCATGGGGAAGGAGGTAAAGCTATAATTGTACTTATTGCAGTAACGAACATTGAAAGCTACAGGTAGTCCTTGACTTATACCAGAGTTCATGTAGCGGCCATTCAAAGTCACGACGGCACTGAAAAAAGTGACTTATGACCATTTTTCACACTTATGACTGTTGCTACATCCCCATAGTCACACGATCAAAATTCAGACACTTGGCGGTTGACTCATATTTATGACAGCTGCAGTGTCCCAGGGTCATGGGACCACCTTTTGTGACCCGAATGAAGATTTTGATATTTAAAAATCCCATGACAAGGTCAAAATAGTGATTAGTAGCTAAAGGGGTATGCTGGCCAATTTCCCTTTTTATAAAATGAATAAGTAAGTTATCAGTTCTGGTTCCATCTAACTAGCAAGCCTCCTGACTGTATATAGCTGACCAGCTGGACGCCCGTGCTTTGCTACGAAACTATGTGATCGGGCGTGATAAATTGACACTTAAAGCCTGAAATTTAATGTAGAATGTGTAACTCCATAGCATCAGAGCGTGTTAATATAAGGCAACTGGCAGTTGGAACAGAGGAGGAGGGGGAGTAGAATGTCCAAGCCCACAGGCCAGATGAGTCATGCACTGGCCACGCCCACACCTGGTTTAGCGAAGGGATAGCATCAAAATGTGTTAATATAAGGCAACTGGCAGTTGGAACAGAGTTCTTTTCAGGTGGGGAGGGGGAGTTGAACGTCTAACTCCTTAGCATCAGAGCGTGTGAATATAATACTGTATATGAAATACTAATGATCTGATGGTCATTTTGAAAAATCCTTTCTTAGCGAGCACCTAGAAGCCAAGAGGAACATACATGCCAAATTTCAAGTTTGTAGGCTTTACCGTTCTGGAGATTTTGTGATAAGTGAGTGGTATTTGGCTTTTATATACTGTATATAGATGATGCTACATGACCCTCCAAATTAATGGGATTTAACCAGGGGTGAAATGCTCCCAGTTCGGAAGCGCGGCTCAGCTGGGATCTCAGAGGCTTTTCGAAGCATTTTTTTCTGCAACCTCTTCCGGGGAAGAGGTGGTTTAAAAAATGCTTTGAAAAGCCTCTGACAATCAGGCAATACAGCTGGGATCATCAGAGCCTTTTCAAAGCATTTTTTTAACCACCTCTTCCCCAAAAAGAGGTTGCAGGAAAAAAAATGCTTTAAAAGTCTCTCTGCTGATCCCAGCTGAGTCGCCTGATCGTCAGAGAGACTTTTCAAAGCATTATTTAAAATGATCAGGCGACTCAGCTGGGATCGTCAGAGACACTTTCTTAAAAAAAAAAAATTAAAAACAAACTTTATTCAATATAAAAAGATAAAAATTGTACAAAACGTTCTTAACTCTAAAAAAAATACAATTCTAAATTACATACATACTAAAACTAACAAACAGGATTAACTATCTATAATATTTAAACATGTGAATATATATATGTACATTAACCTTAATTTCTTAATGACGGTGTATATTTGTTACCTTTAATTTCTTACTGTATTTGACTTTACTTTTTTTTTCCATCGATTAATCCATTCATACCATCTGTCCCATATTTGGAAATACTGTGAGTCTTCCCTGTCGTTTAGTTTTAAAGTTAATCTATCCATTTCTGCACATATAAATATATTTTGAATTATTTGTTGTTCTGTTGGCAACTGTTCTAATTTCTAGGATTGGGCTAGGGTTAATCTAGCCGCCGTGATTATATGTAACGTGATGTATTTTATTTCTTTTCTACTACTTTTTTTAAAGTATACCTAATAAGAAAATTTCAGGTTTTAGGTCAATCTCTTCTTCCGTTATTTCTGTTATCCAGGTTCTAATTTTTATCCAAATTTTTTTAATTTTTGGGCAGAGCCACCAAAGATGATAAAAGGTTCCCAGTGTTTGTCTGCATTTCCAACATATCGGATTACAATTTGCGTACATTTTTGCCAATCTAGCAGGGGCTAGGTACCACCTATACCACATCTTGTAATGGTTCTCTTTGTATGTTGTTGCCTTTAACCACCTCTTCCCCAGAAGAGGTTGCAGAAAAAAAATGCTTTAAAAGTCTCTCTGACGATCCCAGCTGAGTTGCCTGATAGTTTTAAAAAATGCTTTGAAAAGTCTCTCTGACGATCCCAGCTGAGTCACCTGATCGTCAGAGAGACTTTTCAAAGCATTTTTTTCCATTTGCAGAAAAAAATGCTTCGAAAAGTTAAAATAAAAATAAAAAGTTGGCCACGCCCACCCAGTCACATTAACCCCACCACCACCACCAAACCACGCCCACAAAACCGGTAGTAACAAATTTTACATTTCACCCCTGGATTGAACATGAGCTAAATGCAACTAAGAAGGAATATCGTAACCTATCCCAAACCTTGGCTTCCGTTTTCTTGTTCTTCTCTTTCTCCAGATATAGCCACAGGCAACCCAGTTTTAGGAGATCTTGGTGCTCTCTGAGCTTGGTTGTTTCCCTGCAGATGTTTCATTACCAAACTAGGTAACATCATCAGTGCAGAAGGGAGTGGGGTTGTTCTTATTTATATATATTGGTGGTTTTCCCTATCAATGTTAATGGGACTGTTCTTGGTGGTTCTGTTGTGGCTCCGTTACCTGAGCCTGTGTCATCCGCAGGAGAGGACTCCGAGAGCGAAGGAGAGGAGTTGGCAAGGCCTCCCTCTCCAGGACCCTCCTCTCTGGCAATGCCTTCGGTGTCCACCGAAGGGCAAGAGATAGGGCCGGGGCCAAGCACGTCCACGCAGCCACAGATGGACAGTGATGAGGGTAATGAGTCTTGGCTGGATCCCCGGCAGCATCGCAGAGATAAGCGCGCGCAACAGAAGAAAAGGCGTGCCAGAGATTAGGCTGAGTCACTGGACCACACCCCACAGGGTATAAAAGGGGGTGAGGTGGCCATTCAGACTCTGTGACGGACAAAACTAACTACTATCGAGTCACATTGCAACTTTGGAAACAACATTATCGGCCTTGGATTTATTTTACGAACTGGACAATTCTTGACTGTGGGTATTTTGTTTATTGAGTAAAAGTTTATTTATTTATTTTATTTTATTGAATTTCTATACCGCCCTACTCCCGAAGGACTCAGGGCGGTGAACAGCCACGAAATAAAACACATACATATAAAAATTTAAAATCGAATAAAATGAATTAAATAAATTTGGCTGAATTAATACCCATGATTTAAAATACCCATATTTTAAAACACATTAAAATTTGAAATTTGCACTTAAAAGGGAGAAGATTTAGGCGAGGCCAGCTTGATGAAATAAAAGAGTCTTCAGCTCACGGCGGAAGGTGCACAGATCCAGAATCCTCCGTATCTCTGGGGGGAGCTCGTTCCAGATCGTCGGTGCCCCCACAGAGAAGGCTCTCCCCCTAGGGGCCGACAGCTGACATTGTTTGGCGACGGCACCTGGAGGAGCCCCTCTCTGTGGGAGCGTACTGGTCGGTGGGAGGCTATTGATGGTAATAGGCAGTCCCGTAAGTAACCAGGTCCTAAGCCATGGAGCGCTTTAAAGGTGGTAACCAGAACCTTGAAGCGCACCCGGAAGACCACTGGGAGCCAGTGCAGCTTGCGCAGGAGAGGTGTTACATGGGAGCTCTTGGCAAGTTCTTGGCAAGCAGCTACTGGGTTGCTGCCAAGCATCTTATCGGAAGAATTGGTTGTCTGCCAGTTTATTTAACCCCTGGCTGTCTGTTTGTCTGTGTGTGTGAGACGGGGACAGAACAAGTTCCTTGATTAGGTTGTTGTTTACAACAGTTCAAGCAGTAGTGGGTTCCAGGCTGACAGGGCCAGCCACTAGAATATAAAATGAGAGAAAATCCTACTTCCTATTAGCATTGATGATGTTACCTAGTTGGGTAATGAAACATCTACAAGAAAACAACCAAGCTCAGAGAGCACCAAGGCGCCTTCATTTCAACCCTGAGCTACAAATATTCTCCTCTATCAGACCCCAATTTTAATTTAGAGAAGGGCGCATCTGGCTCAAGGGTGTTCTGACCGAGGCCCAAGTAGTGATTACCAAACACAATTCAGTCCTCAACAAACTTATTTGATTAAGACAGCGGAGAATTAATTCATTCTCAGCTTAGTCCAAAACAAAATTCTTCATAACCAGTCCGTCGGCCTTATCGCCAACCTTTGATGTCTTTGGCAACCTGCCAAAGGCTTTTCTTGGCAAAAACCCCACAAAGTTCAAGAGACACTGACAAGAAGCACTGGAATCAATGTTGCTTATGGGAGGGGCCAATCATCTTCTGGCCTTACACCCGAATTGTCCTTTTTGCTTCAGCTGCTCTTGCCTTCTGGCAGCTCTTTGCATGCATGCACTAGGAACAGGCTCCTCCTGTTCCTCTGCCTCTCTGCTGTCTGCCTCTGGAGGCTCCGGAGTCAGCGCATCACTGCCGGATGGCCCTGGCCCCATCTCTGCCTCCGATGCAGAGCCCTCATCCGGGCCTTCCCCTGACTCCAGGACTGGCCCATTGTCCTCCTCAGCCTCTTCACTGTCTGACTCCACTGCCAGCTCCACAGGCTGCTGGCGGACCACAACAAGGGTTCAACCCAGGGGTGAAATGCTACTCGTTCACACTGGTTCAGGCAAACAGGTAGCGGCGGTGGCACAAAGCTGCGCCCACCTGCCCGGACATCATTGCTTCCTGGTTTTAACCAGGAAGTAAGCTGTTTTTGACCCTCTGCACATGCACAGAAGGCTTTGCGCATGTGCAGAGGGTCCAAAACCGCACATGATGCATGCATGCACACGGAGCGCGCACTTCCGAACTGGTAGGGTAGGTAGGTAGATTTCACCCCTGGTTCAACCTAACCTCCCTTGCAGGGCAGTGGTGGGTTGCTACCGGTTCTCCCCGCTTCTTGCGAACTGGTAGTGGAAATTTTGAGTAGTTCGGAGAACCGGTAAATACCACCTCTGCCTGGCCCTGCCCCCAATCTAGTCCCAGCTGATCGGCTAGAAGGAAAAAATCAGGGCTCAGTTGACAAAGAAGAGTCTTCAGAGAGGGGCGGCATACAAATTGAATTAATAAATAAATATATAAGAGAGAAAAAAAAACAAGACAGCGTAGCTTTAAATTGAGAAGCCAAGAAGCCTCCCAACTGATCGACTAGAACTGATCCGCTCCTTGTAAACCGCTCGGTGGTGGTAGATTGGCAATTGAGGCCAAGCTGCCTGAAAGTGGTTTCCGATGCTCTCGGTGGGGGCAGAGCGGCAAAAATCTGTTTAAACTCTTGCCGCGGCGCTTCAAAGGGCTGCCCTACAGCTGATCGGCGGTAAAAGGCAGTGTGGTGGTAGACCAGTGCACTTCAAAAACAAATGGGTAGACCAGAACGCTCCAAAAATAAATGGGTAGACCGGTACGACTCTGCAAGCAGTTAAAAGCCTGGTAGACCAGTACCTCTGCTAAATCCTAAATAATTGTTTGTCACATGACCATCAAACTACACCCATAAAATAAGCCACGCCCACAGAACCAGTAGTAAAAAAATGTAGAACCCACCCCTTTTACAGGGTTGTGTAGAAGAGAAATAGCTGTCCTGCAACGAAACCATCTTAGAACATCTGGGAATATTAACCCCATTGAGTTGTTTTCAAAATAAACTTCCACAGCGCGTGTCACAATTAGAATTTTTTGCTTAAAAAAAAATATATTTGCAGCACCCACGAATACCCTATCCGAATGCCGGCGTTTGATGTACATGCAGATTGCTTTTTAGCAAGCTTTATTTGCTCCAATTTAATCAGTCAAGTCAGAGAGTCCGCTATTTATTTTAGTTTAACGTTTGTTGTCTAGGGAGGATTCCCTTCCCCCTTATCATGATGTCTCCGTAATTCAGTCCTTTCTTTCTTTTTTTTTTTTCTGTACCGAGATGTTCAGTTCAAGGGAATCTCAGAAATTGTGGGTGCTCGATCACTGGAGGCTTTTTAAAAAGAGACTTGGACAGCAGGGCCGGATTTAGATGAAAAGAGGCCCTAGGCTATTCCACTTATGAGGCCCTTTCACCTATAGTGAAAGTGTAATTTTAATTTTGCTAACAATTTGAATGTAGGCCCCTCTTGATCTTGAGGCCCTAGGCTGAAGCCTAGTTAGCCTATAGGAAAATCCGGCCCTGTTGGACAGGCATTTGTCTGAGATACTGTAGGGTCTCCTGCTTGAGGAGGGGGTTGGACTAGAAGACCTCCAAGATCCCTTCCAACTGTTATTCTGTCCTGTTATTCTATTATGGACAGCTAAAATGGACAGCTAACATCAAAAACGTCATCAAAAAAGCACAACAAAGAATGTTCTTTCTGCACCAACTCAGAAAGCTCAAACTGCCCAAGGAGCTGCTGATCCAGTTCTACAGAGGAATTATTGAGTCTGTCATCTGCACCTCTATAACTGTCTGGTTTGGCTCTGCAACCCAACAAGACAGACAGAGACTTCAATGGATAATTAGAACTGCAGAAAAAATAATGGCTACCAACCTGCCTTCCATGGAGGACCTGTATACTGCACGAGTCAAAAAGGGGGCTGTGAAAATATTTACAGACCCCTCGCATCCTGGACATAAACTGTTTCAACTCCTACCCTCAAAACGATGTTATAGAGCACTGCACACCAGAACAACTAGAGACAAGAACAGTTTTTTCCCCAACGCCATCACTCTGCTAAACAAATGATTCCCTCAACACTGTCAAACCAGTTATTAAGTCTGCACTACTATTAATCATCTCATTGTTCCCACCACCCATCTCCTTCCACTTATGACTGTATGACTGTAACTTTGTTGCTTGCATCCTTATGATTTATATTGATATTGTTTCCTGATTGCTTATTTGTATCCTATGACTATCATTAAGTATTGTACCTTATGATTCTTGATGAACGTATCTTTTCTTTTATGTATACTGAGAGCGTATGCACCAAGACAAATTCCTTGTGTGTCCAAACACACTTGGCCAATAAAAATATTCTATTCTATTCTATTATTCTGATCATTTGTGAGAACTCTGGTTGATTTGTTGAATGATCCATTTTGGGTTGGGTTGTTTGGTTGGTTGGTTTAGGATAATCCTAATAAGGAGTCTCCTGTGATATTGAAGTGAAGAAGTCTTCTCTGCCAAGAAGTGATGTTTTGTATAAACCCTTTTTGATACCCTGAACACCTTCTTCTTCCTGCCTGGATCTAATGCCAATCTTGACCCCTGATAACCTGTTGCTACGAAGCTAACTCAACAGTTCTTTTTTTTTTTTTTTGGTTTTAAAAAACAAACTTTATTAGATTTTAAAAAAATAAAGTTGTATAAAACATTCACAACCTTAAAATACAATCAACAGTATCAACAAACAACAAACAAAGTATATATAATGTATATAAGTGCACATATATACAAAAACTTATTTTCCTTTTTTTCCTTAATGACGGTGTATAATTATTACTTTTAATTTCTTACTAAATTTTGACTTTACCTTCTTTTCCATTGGTTTATCCACTCATATCAACTGTCCCATATCTTAAAATACTGTGAGTCTTCCTTATCTTTCAATTTCAGCGTTAGTCTATCCATTTCTGCACATGTGTAATTTTTTTGAATTCTACCTGTCAATTTTACACTACAATTTATAAAAAGGCCATTGTGTTAAATGTCATTGAATAGGCAAATATACTGTAAAATACAGTGTAAAAAAAAGCATCAGGTGTTAAATGTCATTTAGTAGGCAAATATAAACCACTGACCAGCAATTTAACTACAGGTTAAATTACATAAATGGTTGTAAGTTCTTGACTTAAAACCATTCGTGTAACCATTTGAAGTTACAACAGCCCTGAAAAAAGAGACTTGTACCTTTTCCCAACACTTACGACTGTGGCAGCATCCCCATAGTCACGTGATAAAAATATGGATGCTTGCAGGGGTGGGTTCTAAATTTTTTTTACTAGCGGTTCTGTGGGCGTGGCTTATTTTGTGGGCGTGGCTTGGTGGGGGGGTAATATGACTGGGTGGGCGTGGCCAACTTTTTATTTATTTATTTATTTTTAAAAGCATTTTTTCTACAACCTTAAGAGGTTGCAGAAAAAAAATGCTTTGAAAAGCCTCTCTGCCGATCAGGCAACTCAGCTGAGATCGTCAGAGGCTTTTCAAAGCATTTTTTTTACCATCTCTTTGGCCAAAGAGGTTGCAAAAAACAATGCTTTGAAAAGCCTCTGACGTTCCAAGCTGAGCCGCGGGATCATCAGAGGCTTTTTTTTTTACTTTTAAAAGCATTTTTTCGGCCAAAGAGGTTGTAGAAAAAATGCTTTTAAAAGTTTTTTAAAAAGCCTCTGATGAGGTGGGCGAGGTAAGCGAGTGGTGACCGGGCCGGGAACCGGTTCGGGGGTGTGGCCAGCCAATGTTATTACTGGTTCTCGGAACTACTACAGATTTTTACTACCGGTTCTTGCGAACCGGTGCAAACCGGGAGCAAACCACCACTGGATGCTTGGCAACTGGCATGTATTTATGACGGTTGCATTGTCCCGTGGTTCATGCAATCTGCTTTTGCAGCCTTCTGACAAGCAAAATCAGAAGGGAAGCCAAATTCACCTAACAACCATGTTACGAATTTAACAAGTGCAGTGATTCACTTAACAACTGTGGCAAGGAAGGTCGTACATTGGTGCAAAGCTCACTTAATAACCGTCCTGCTTAGCAACAGATATTTTGGGCTCACTTGGGGATGTACGTTGGGTCAACTGTAATGGAAGACAAGATGGCCACCCATGTCCTTTAACCGTCTGAGGAGAAAGGAAAGTGGGGGACCTTTCTCGGCAGGCCACTAAGATAGACGGGCAAGTCGCTAAGCAGCTAAAAAGGTAAATAGGTAGATAAGTAATTAAGATTGAAGACGCTATGAATGTCATTTAACTTGACTGCCTTGTGGAGTCCTGGTTTAACTCCAGCTTGCATTTCCAGATGTATTGGGCCTGGAAAATTGAGAATCACCAGACTTTGGCTTAATCCAATCCGACGTTGTTGTTTTTTTTCAGTCATCTAATAATTCTTGGCTTAGTTATAACTCTTTAGAGATCATCAGTACATATTTGGCTTTTGCTAAGTCTGCCGTATATTGGTGGGCCACGGAGAATAAAAATAAAATGATAATGACAGCATAGATTACGCAGGACTGAAGTCAGTCCTCTCTCTTGGTCTAGCCCAAAATCTTTAGGTCCCAGTAGCTTTTAACACGCACCATCTGACAGTACCCTTACAGCCCTGGGTGAAATTATGATAACAAGAGAAAAGGAGGGGAAAAAAAGCTATTACTGACACCACACTTCCATTATGCAAATGATATTAAGATAGGCTGTTCGGATTGCCTGTGGCTACGCTGTAATCTCCATGCAGTGATTATAATGTGTCAAACTTAGTCATTTTGATTATGACATGTTAATTACATGCCATCCTCATGCAGACATGAATATTACTCGCAGTCGAAGAAAAGCACAAATTGGGGGCACTGTTTTTGTTTTTGTTTTGTTTTGACTTTGTGTGGCGGCTGCTGGGTTGTTGATAAAAAGACGGGAAAGGGGCCATGGGAGGTTGGCAAATCAGTGAAGTCAACCCTAGTGTGACTAGATCAGTTCTAAAATAGTTCCTGATAGATGCTTCTCTGTGTGTGTGTGTGTCTCTCTCTCTCTCTCTCCCTCTCCCTCTCCCTCTCTTTCCCTCTCCCTCCCTCTCTCTCTCTCTCTTTCCCTCTCTCTTCCTGTCTCTCTCCCTCTCTCTTTCTTCCTCTCTCCCTCTCTTTCCCTCTCTCTCTCCCTCTTTCCCTCTCTCTCTTTCCCTCTCTCTCCCTGTCTCTCTCCCTCTCCCTCCCTCTCTTTCCCTCTCTCTCTTTCTCCCTCCCTCCCTCTCTTTCCCTCTCTCTCTCCCTCTCTCTCCCTCTCTTTCCCTCTCTTTCCCTCCCTCTCCCTCCCTCCCACTCCCTCCCTCTCCCCCCTCTCTCCCCCTCTCTTTCTCTCCCTCTTTTCCTCCCTCTCTTTCTCCCTCTCTCCCTCTTTCCCCCTCTCTCTCTCCCTCTCTCTCCCTCCTTCTTACCCCCTCCCTCTCTCCCTCTCTCTCTCTCCCCCTCTCTCCCCCTCTCTTTCTCTCCCTCTCTTTTCCTCCCTCTCTTTCTCCCTCTCTCCCTCTCTTCCCCCCTCTCTCTATCTGTCTCTCTCTCACGCACACACACACACTCCTTACATTCCTTCTTACACATACACACATCAACAAAATCTTAAATTTCAGATTAAACATCAAAACATGATACAGTGATCCATTAAATTGTACTCTCCTGGGCTTCTACAGAGCGCTGTAGGGAAATCCAGCTAGAAGTTGCATCAGAAAGTACCTGAATCAAGCTGGTTTCTGAATGACACCGGAACGTTACTATAGATTGTCAAATCTCATTGGAAGACTCCAACTATTTTGTATTGCGTGAACTGCTTCTGTGCTTATGGAGAAATAGGTTGCTTTTCCTGTTTAATAAGGACACTTGAATCCAATTGGATTAATTTTCCATAACAAACCTGACTGTAAATCCAGATGGAATTAATAAATTGAATTCAGAGATTGCTGAGAAACCCAGATCTCTTTCTAAACATTTCAGAGGAGATAATAACGTGGAAGCTCAAACATTTTTGCCTTTTGATGTCAGGTTGAATAATATTTCAATCTAAAAATATTTCATTTAAACACAGGGCCAGGTTCACACATTGCAGTAAAGTATGGTTTAATCATTATTGGATCCATGAAAGGTTTAGGAAAGTGTGACTCATACAAACCGTGGTTTACAAATCAGAAAATCTTCAACAATTCTTGGAAATGTTCCATGCCATCGATAGAAATTGTATGATGATATAATTTTCCAGACACTTTCAAGGTAGCGATTGCACATGAAGTACATGAAGTGTACATGTAACCATGTTACTAACTTAACAACTGCAGTGATTCACTTAACAATTGTGGCAAGAAAGGTCGTAAAATGGAGCAAAGCTCACTTAATGACTGACTCGCTTAGCAACAGGTTCAGTTGCAGTTGTAAGTCAAGGACTACCTATAGTGCTGAATCTTCATAGGTGCTGAAAGATTACCCAAACTTTTGTCACTTGCTGAAAAGTTTAATTGGCTGGTTTTATTATCAGCAGGTAAAAGGTAAAGGTTCCCCTCACACATATGTGCTAGTTGTTCCCGACTCTAGGGGGCGGTGCTCATCTCCGTTTCAAAGCCGAAGAGCCAGAGCTGTCCGAAGACGTCTCCGTGGTCATGTGGCCGGCAAGACTAAACGCCAAAGGCACCCGGAACGCTGTTACCTTCCCACCAAAGGTGGTCCCTATTTTTCTACTTGCATTTTTTACATGCTTTCGAACTGCTAGGTTGGCAGAAGCTGGGACAAGAAATGGGAGCTCACCCCCATTACGTTGCACTAGGGATTCGAACCGCTGAACTGCCCACCTTTCAATCGACAAGCTCAGCATCTTAGCCACTGAGCCACCACGTCTCTTCATCAGTAGTTATTACATGTCAAATATAATGGGAGATCAGTGCAAAGTACGTAGCCTCTGATTTATGAAATCCTGATCAAGCTGCATAACCCAATCAAATTCTGACTGATACTAATGAGTGGTGAGTTAAGCAGAAAGTATTATACAATCAAACACAAACCGAAAAAAGAAAACTGATATTGAGATCCAATATCCAAAATTTACCTCATAAAATATGAGGTAAATTTTGGAGAGCCAATTCATCCCAACTCTCAATTAAATCCTGAGACTTTAAAAATATACAGTATTGCATATAACAGAATAACAGAATTGGAAGGGACCTTGGAGATCTTCTAGTCCCATGATGGCAAACCTATGGCACGCGTGCCACAGGTGGCACACGGAGCCATATCAGTGGGCACGCGAGTTCAGCTCCTGCGCACATGTGCACGCCGGCCAGCCAATTTTTGGGCCTTCTGGGCCCACAAGAAGTAGGGAAACAGGCCATTTCCAGCCTCCCCAGGGGGCGATGGGGAAGGCTGTTTTCACCCTCCCCGGGCTCCTAGAAAGCCTCTGGAGCCTGGGGAGGGCAAAAAACGGGTCTACCGGGCCCACTGTGCCATCATGCACCAAAAGCGGGGGGAGTGCGGGGGGATCACGCATGCATGCATGGGGGGGTGGGGCACATAGAATTATGGATGTGGGCACGCACTGGCACGACCCCCCCACGCGACCCCCGCTTTTGGCACACGATTGCAAAAAGGTTTGCCATCACTGTTCTAGTCTGACCCCCTGTTCTGGCAGGAAAATGTACCCCATTTCAGACAAATGGTTGTCCAATCTCCTCTTAAAAATCTCCAGTGGTGGAGCATACATGACTTCTGAAGGCAAGTCATTTCATTGACTGTCAGGAAATTTGTCCTTAGTTCTAGGTTGCTTCTCTCTTTGATTATTTTCCATCCATTGCTTCTCGTCCTGCCTTCAGGCGCTTTGAAAAATAAGTTGACTCCCTCTTTGTTGTGGCATGTTGTGCATTTGGGAAGAAATATCACACTGCTACAGGAAAGCAGTCTTAGAAGGAAACCATCAAAGAGATTCTCTAAATCAGTTTCTTTTCCACACTGCTGGCTGGAGAATTCTGGGAGTTGAAGGTCCACAAGTCTTAAAGTGGCCAAGGTTGGACACCCCTCTTCCTAAGAGTGAGAGAGAAGCACTGGCTCTAAGTCACCCAGCTGCCTTTCTATCTAAGGCAGGATTAGAACTCCAGTCTCCCAGGTTTTAGCTCAATGCTTTTAATAAATGAATGAGCAAAATGAATGAATGAATGAATGAATGAATGAATGAATGAATGAATGAATGTATTTGCCCAGTCCTAACACTATGGTTAGGGACACGGTGGCTCAGTGGCTAAGACGCTGAGCTTGTCCATCGAAAGGTTGGCAATTCAGCGGTTCGAGTCCTTAGTGCTGCGTAACAGGGTGAGCTCCCATTACTTCTCCCAGCTTCTGCCAACCTAGCAGTTCGAAAGCACCTAAAAAATGCAAGTAGAAAAATAGGGACCACCTTTGGTGGGGAGGTAACAGCGCTCCGTGCACCTTTGGCATTGAGTCATGCCAGCCACATGACCACGGAGACGTCTTCGGACAGCGCTGGCTCTTCGGCTTTGAAACGGAGATCAGCACCGCCCCCTAAAGTCGGGAACGACTAGCACATATGTGCGAGGGGAACCTTTACCTTTACCTAACACTATGGAATCATTTGCTTTGTTTATCATGTATGGGACATTCTAGTACATCGCCTGGTATTTCCAATTAATATTCCATGCCCAACATTTCTAGAGAACACCAAATTACAGAGAGCTGGTGGAGATATGGAACAATATCTACGGGGCTACCACAAAGAGGAAGGGGTCAACCTATTGTCCAAACTATCTGAAGCCAGGACAAGAAGCAATGGATGGAAACTAATCAAAGAGAGAAGCAACCTAGAACTCAGGAGAAAGAAGGACTAGGGGAGACATGATAGCAGTGTTCCAATATCTCGGGAGCTGCCACAAAGAAGAGGGAGTCAAGCTATTCTCCAAAGCACCTGAAGACAGAACAAGAAGCAATGGGTGGAAACTAATCAAGGAGAGAAGCAACCTAGAACTCAGGAGAAATTTCCTGATAGTGAGAACAATTAATCTCTAAACAGCTTACCTCCAGAAGTTATGGGTGCTCCATCACTGGAGGTTTTTAAGAAGAGATTGGACAACCATTTGTCTGAAAAGATATAAGCAGAAGGTTTGACTAGAAGACTTTCAAAATCCCTTCCAACTCTGCTATTCAGTTATTTTTACTTCTTAAGATTTCAGACTAGCACAAGGTGGAAGTAGATCCGTGAGGAGATAGATGGGTGGTTTTAAAAATTTGATAAAGATATAAAGACATTCATAACACAGTGTGACATGTGTATGCAGAACCCTCTCTAGAAACTGGGGACCAAAGGTGAAAGGAATACCTAAACTGAAGGTTAATCTGTCAAGATGGACAGTGTATGGCTAAATGAATAGATTTGTACAGCAGGAAGCAACACCTGCAGATGTTAAAAGACCACACTGGATATGGTCCCTTTGCTAATTTCCCAAAGGACTTTATTGATCCACTAAATTAATCCACATCTTGGATTTGCACAATTTATTGAACCAGAAAATCTAAGGGAATAGATTTGCATAAAAAAAATAAGCCACAGGTTTTACCATGTGGGGCCAATGGCAAATACTGCACCTTGAACTGTAAAATAAAATTTATCATCCTTTCAGCCAGTATCTATCCACTGCAGGAAAAGACCTCTTCCACATGTTTCCAATATGCTCCTGAGCTTTCTTTTGCCAATATATAAAATGTATTTCCTGTAAAATAAAAGTTATATATTTATTTATAAATAACTAAACTGACCAACCGGGTTGAGCCTATGGTGTGATCATAGCTGTCCCTTTGTCTATTATCAAAAAGAAAAAGAAAAAAATCAAAAATGAGTCATTTGCCTATATGCTTCTACAATAGTTTAATGAATTTGTGTTGATAGAATCACAGATTTATCACTCTGTGGATAAGCATAGCAAATAAAATTCTCGAGGTGTACTCCAGATTCAGAAAGGAGGGATGGATGGAGAAGAAAATGGAATTGCATAATTATGTCTTTTGCATATAATGGATCACCACCGAATCTATCTGCTATTCAAATGTGAAAGAGCCAGGACAATAGAAAACAGAAAGGCTTCCCATATTAGAACAAGGAATATCGAGAACTAAGACTATTTCATATCCACGAGTATAGATAATCGTGCATTTATTACCTGATGTATGAAAGTCATAGAACAAATTATTTTCCCAACCCTATTTTACATCTCGTTCACACACACACATGCCCACCCAAGGGACAGATTATCATAAAAGACCCATCTGCCTATTTCAGGTTCTTACCTATTTACCTTACCACTTTCTTCAAATATTGCCATTTGCAGCTCAATTCAGATATTGTCACCGATACATGTATATCACATTTGGTCTCATTTGCATTGTTATCCTTTGCTCAGATCTATTAGTCTCATTCTTAAACCACGCACTCTGGCTCTTCTGAATTTTGGATAGTTTTGAAAAAGGGGTCACAGAAACACACATTACATATCAATTCAATCAATCAATCAGGATAGTGCTGGAAGGGACCTTGGAAGTCTTCTAGTCCAACACCCTGCTCAGCAGGAGACCCTATACAATTTGAGACAAGTAGCTATCCAATCTCTTCTTAAAATCTCCAATGATGGAGCACCCACAACTATCCAATCTCTTCTTAAAATCTCCAATGATGGAGCACCCACCTCTTCTTAAAATCTCCAATGATGGAGCAACCACAACTATCCAATCTCTTCTTAAAATCTCCAATGATGGAGCACCCACAACTATCCAATCTCTTCTTAAAATCTCCAATGATGGAGCACCCACAACTATCCAATCTCTTCTTAAAATCTCCAATGATGGAGCACCCACAACTATCCAATCTCTTCTTAAAATCTCCAATGATGGAGCACCCACAACTATCCAATCTCTTCTTAAAATCTCCAATGATGGAGCACCCACAACTATCCAATCTCTTCTTAAAATCTCCAATGATGGAGCACCCACAACTATCCAATCTCTTCTTAAAATCTCCAATGATGGAGCACCCACAACTATCCAATCTCTTCTTAAAATCTCCAATGATGGAGCACCCACAACTATCCAATCTCTTCTTAAAATCTCCAATGATGGAGCACCCACAACTATCCAATCTCTTCTTAAAATCTCCAATGATGGAGCACCCACAACTATCCAATCTCTTCTTAAAATCTCCAATGATGGAGCACCCACAACTATCCAATCTCTTCTTAAAATCTCCAATGATGGAGCACCCACAACTATCCAATCTCTTCTTAAAATCTCCAATGATGGAGCACCCACAACTATCCAATCTCTTCTTAAAATCTCCAATGATGGAGCACCCACAACTATCCAATCTCTTCTTAAAATCTCCAATGATGGAGCACCCACAACTATCCAATCTCTTCTTAAAATCTCCAATGATGGAGCACCCACAACTATCCAATCTCTTCTTAAAATCTCCAATGATGGAGCACCCACAACTATCCAATCTCTTCTTAAAATCTCCAATGATGGAGCACCCACAACTATCCAATCTCTTCTTAAAATCTCCAATGATGGAGCACCCACAACTATCCAATCTCTTCTTAAAATCTCCAATGATGGAGCACCCACAACTATCCAATCTCTTCTTAAAATCTCCAATGATGCAGCACCCACAACTATCCAATCTCTTCTTAAAATCTCCAATGATGGAGCACCCACAACTATCCAATCTCTTCTTAAAATCTCCAATGATGGAGCACCCACAACTATCCAATCTCTTCTTAAAATCTCCAATGATGGAGCACCCACAACTATCCAATCTCTTCTTAAAATCTCCAATGATGGAGCACCCACAACTATCCAATCTCTTCTTAAAATCTCCAATGATGGAGCACCCACAACTATCCAATCTCTTCTTAAAATCTCCAATGATGGAGCACCCACAACTATCCAATCTCTTCTTAAAATCTCCAATGATGGAGCACCCACAACTATCCAATCTCTTCTTAAAATCTCCAATGATGGAGCACCCACAACTATCCAATCTCTTCTTAAAATCTCCAATGATGGAGCACCCACAACTATCCAATCTCTTCTTAAAATCTCCAATGATGGAGCACCCACAACTATCCAATCTCTTCTTAAAATCTCCAATGATGGAGCACCCACAACTATCCAATCTCTTCTTAAAATCTCCAATGATGGAGCACCCACAACTATCCAATCTCTTCTTAAAATCTCCAATGATGGAGCACCCACAACTATCCAATCTCTTCTTAAAATCTCCAATGATGGAGCACCCACAACTATCCAATCTCTTCTTAAAATCTCCAATGATGGAGCACCCACAACTATCCAATCTCTTCTTAAAATCTCCAATGATGGAGCACCCACAACTATCCAATCTCTTCTTAAAATCTCCAATGATGGAGCACCCACAACTATCCAATCTCTTCTTAAAATCTCCAATGATGGAGCACCCACAACTATCCAATCTCTTCTTAAAATCTCCAATGATGGAGCACCCACAACTATCCAATCTCTTCTTAAAATCTCCAATGATGGAGCACCCACAACTATCCAATCTCTTCTTAAAATCTCCAATGATGGAGCACCCACAACTATCCAATCTCTTCTTAAAATCTCCAATGATGGAGCACCCACAACTATCCAATCTCTTCTTAAAATCTCCAATGATGGAGCACCCACAACTATCCAATCTCTTCTTAAAATCTCCAATGATGGAGCACCCACAACTATCCAATCTCTTCTTAAAATCTCCAATGATGGAGCACCCACAACTATCCAATCTCTTCTTAAAATCTCCAATGATGGAGCACCCACAACTATCCAATCTCTTCTTAAAATCTCCAATGATGGAGCACCCACAACTATCCAATCTCTTCTTAAAATCTCCAATGATGGAGCACCCACAACTATCCAATCTCTTCTTAAAATCTCCAATGATGGAGCACCCACAACTATCCAATCTCTTCTTAAAATCTCCAATGATGGAGCACCCACAACTATCCAATCTCTTCTTAAAATCTCCAATGATGGAGCACCCACAACTATCCAATCTCTTCTTAAAATCTCCAATGATGGAGCACCCACAACTATCCAATCTCTTCTTAAAATCTCCAATGATGGAGCACCCACAACTATCCAATCTCTTCTTAAAATCTCCAATGATGGAGCACCCACAACTATCCAATCTCTTCTTAAAATCTCCAATGATGGAGCACCCACAACTATCCAATCTCTTCTTAAAATCTCCAATGATGGAGCACCCACAACTATCCAATCTCTTCTTAAAATCTCCAATGATGGAGCACCCACAACTATCCAATCTCTTCTTAAAATCTCCAATGATGGAGCACCCACAACTATCCAATCTCTTCTTAAAATCTCCAATGATGGAGCACCCACAACTATCCAATCTCTTCTTAAAATCTCCAATGATGGAGCACCCACAACTATCCAATCTCTTCTTAAAATCTCCAATGATGGAGCACCCACAACTATCCAATCTCTTCTTAAAATCTCCAATGATGGAGCACCCACAACTATCCAATCTCTTCTTAAAATCTCCAATGATGGAGCACCCACAACTATCCAATCTCTTCTTAAAATCTCCAATGATGGAGCACCCACAACTATCCAATCTCTTCTTAAAATCTCCAATGATGGAGCACCCACAACTATCCAATCTCTTCTTAAAATCTCCAATGATGGAGCACCCACAACTATCCAATCTCTTCTTAAAATCTCCAATGATGGAGCACCCACAACTATCCAATCTCTTCTTAAAATCTCCAATGATGGAGCACCCACAACTATCCAATCTCTTCTTAAAATCTCCAATGATGGAGCACCCACAACTATCCAATCTCTTCTTAAAATCTCCAATGATGGAGCACCCACAACTATCCAATCTCTTCTTAAAATCTCCAATGATGGAGCACCCACAACTATCCAATCTCTTCTTAAAATCTCCAATGATGGAGCAACCACAACTATCCAATCTCTTCTTAAAATCTCCAATGATGGAGCAACCACAACTATCCAATCTCTTCTTAAAATCTCCAATGATGGAGCACCCACAACTATCCAATCTCTTCTTAAAATCTCCAATGATGGAGCACCCACAACTATCCAATCTCTTCTTAAAATCTCCAATGATGGAGCACCCACAACTATCCAATCTCTTCTTAAAATCTCCAATGATGGAGCACCCACAACTATCCAATCTCTTCTTAAAATCTCCAATGATGGAGCACCCACAACTATCCAATCTCTTCTTAAAATCTCCAATGATGGAGCACCCACAACTATCCAATCTCTTCTTAAAATCTCCAATGATGGAGCACCCACAACTATCCAATCTCTTCTTAAAATCTCCAATGATGGACCACCCACAACTATCCAATCTCTTCTTAAAATCTCCAATGATGGACCACCCACAACTATCCAATCTCTTCTTAAAATCTCCAATGATGGAGCACCCACAACTATCCAATCTCTTCTTAAAATCTCCAATGATGGAGCACCCACAACTATCCAATCTCTTCTTAAAATCTCCAATGATGGAGCACCCACAACTATCCAATCTCTTCTTAAAATCTCCAATGATGGAGCACCCACAACTATCCAATCTCTTCTTAAAATCTCCAATGATGGAGCACCCACAACTATCCAATCTCTTCTTAAAATCTCCAATGATGGAGCACCCACAACTATCCAATCTCTTCTTAAAATCTCCAATGATGGAGCACCCACAACTATCCAATCTCTTCTTAAAATCTCCAATGATGGAGCACCCACAACTATCCAATCTCTTCTTAAAATCTCCAATGATGGAGCACCCACAACTATCCAATCTCTTCTTAAAATCTCCAATGATGGAGCACCCACAACTATCCAATCTCTTCTTAAAATCTCCAATGATGGAGCACCCACAACTATCCAATCTCTTCTTAAAATCTCCAATGATGGAGCACCCACAACTATCCAATCTCTTCTTAAAATCTCCAATGATGGAGCACCCACAACTATCCAATCTCTTCTTAAAATCTCCAATGATGGAGCACCCACAACTATCCAATCTCTTCTTAAAATCTCCAATGATGGAGCACCCACAACTATCCAATCTCTTCTTAAAATCTCCAATGATGGAGCACCCACAACTATCCAATCTCTTCTTAAAATCTCCAATGATGGAGCACCCACAACTATCCAATCTCTTCTTAAAATCTCCAATGATGGAGCACCCACAACTATCCAATCTCTTCTTAAAATCTCCAATGATGGAGCACCCACAACTATCCAATCTCTTCTTAAAATCTCCAATGATGGAGCACCCACAACTATCCAATCTCTTCTTAAAATCTCCAATGATGGAGCACCCACAACTATCCAATCTCTTCTTAAAATCTCCAATGATGGAGCACCCACAACTATCCAATCTCTTCTTAAAATCTCCAATGATGGAGCACCCACAACTATCCAATCTCTTCTTAAAATCTCCAATGATGGAGCACCCACAACTATCCAATCTCTTCTTAAAATCTCCAATGATGGAGCACCCACAACTATCCAATCTCTTCTTAAAATCTCCAATGATGGAGCACCCACAACTATCCAATCTCTTCTTAAAATCTCCAATGATGGAGCACCCACAACTATCCAATCTCTTCTTAAAATCTCCAATGATGGAGCACCCACAACTATCCAATCTCTTCTTAAAATCTCCAATGATGGAGCACCCACAACTATCCAATCTCTTCTTAAAATCTCCAATGATGGAGCACCCACAACTATCCAATCTCTTCTTAAAATCTCCAATGATGGAGCACCCACAACTATCCAATCTCTTCTTAAAATCTCCAATGATGGAGCACCCACAACTATCCAATCTCTTCTTAAAATCTCCAATGATGGAGCACCCACAACTATCCAATCTCTTCTTAAAATCTCCAATGATGGAGCAACCACAACTATCCAATCTCTTCTTAAAATCTCCAATGATGGAGCACCCACAACTATCCAATCTCTTCTTAAAATCTCCAATGATGGAGCACCCACAACTATCCAATCTCTTCTTAAAATCTCCAATGATGGAGCACCCACAACTATCCAATCTCTTCTTAAAATCTCCAATGATGGAGCACCCACAACTATCCAATCTCTTCTTAAAATCTCCAATGATGGAGCACCCACAACTATCCAATCTCTTCTTAAAATCTCCAATGATGGAGCAACCACAACTATCCAATCTCTTCTTAAAATCTCCAATGATGGAGCACCCACAACTATCCAATCTCTTCTTAAAATCTCCAATGATGGAGCACCCACAACTATCCAATCTCTTCTTAAAATCTCCAATGATGGAGCACCCACAACTATCCAATCTCTTCTTAAAATCTCCAATGATGGAGCACCCACAACTATCCAATCTCTTCTTAAAATCTCCAATGATGGAGCACCCACAACTATCCAATCTCTTCTTAAAATCTCCAATGATGGAGCACCCACAACTATCCAATCTCTTCTTAAAATCTCCAATGATGGAGCACCCACAACTATCCAATCTCTTCTTAAAATCTCCAATGATGGAGCACCCACAACTATCCAATCTCTTCTTAAAATCTCCAATGATGGAGCACCCACAACTATCCAATCTCTTCTTAAAATCTCCAATGATGGAGCACCCACAACTATCCAATCTCTTCTTAAAATCTCCAATGATGGAGCACCCACAACTATCCAATCTCTTCTTAAAATCTCCAATGATGGAGCAACCACAACTATCCAATCTCTTCTTAAAATCTCCAATGATGGAGCAACCACAACTATCCAATCTCTTCTTAAAATCTCCAATGATGGAGCACCCACAACTATCCAATCTCTTCTTAAAATCTCCAATGATGGAGCACCCACAACTATCCAATCTCTTCTTAAAATCTCCAATGATGGAGCACCCACAACTATCCAATCTCTTCTTAAAATCTCCAATGATGGACCACCCACAACTATCCAATCTCTTCTTAAAATCTCCAATGATGGACCACCCACAACTATCCAATCTCTTCTTAAAATCTCCAATGATGGACCACCCACAACTATCCAATCTCTTCTTAAAATCTCCAATGATGGAGCACCCACAACTATCCAATCTCTTCTTAAAATCTCCAATGATGGAGCAACCACAACTATCCAATCTCTTCTTAAAATCTCCAATGATGGAGCACCCACAACTATCCAATCTCTTCTTAAAATCTCCAATGATGGAGCAACCACAACTATCCAATCTCTTCTTAAAATCTCCAATGATGGAGCACCCACAACTATCCAATCTCTTCTTAAAATCTCCAATGATGGAGCACCCACAACTATCCAATCTCTTCTTAAAATCTCCAATGATGGAGCACCCACAACTATCCAATCTCTTCTTAAAATCTCCAATGATGGAGCACCCACAACTATCCAATCTCTTCTTAAAATCTCCAATGATGGAGCACCCACAACTATCCAATCTCTTCTTAAAATCTCCAATGATGGAGCACCCACAACTATCCAATCTCTTCTTAAAATCTCCAATGATGGAGCACCCACAACTATCCAATCTCTTCTTAAAATCTCCAATGATGGAGCACCCACAACTATCCAATCTCTTCTTAAAATCTCCAATGATGGAGCACCCACAACTATCCAATCTCTTCTTAAAATCTCCAATGATGGAGCACCCACAACTATCCAATCTCTTCTTAAAATCTCCAATGATGGAGCACCCACAACTATCCAATCTCTTCTTAAAATCTCCAATGATGGAGCACCCACAACTATCCAATCTCTTCTTAAAATCTCCAATGATGGAGCACCCACAACTATCCAATCTCTTCTTAAAATCTCCAATGATGGAGCACCCACAACTATCCAATCTCTTCTTAAAATCTCCAATGATGGAGCACCCACAACTATCCAATCTCTTCTTAAAATCTCCAATGATGGAGCACCCACAACTATCCAATCTCTTCTTAAAATCTCCAATGATGGAGCACCCACAACTATCCAATCTCTTCTTAAAATCTCCAATGATGGAGCACCCACAACTATCCAATCTCTTCTTAAAATCTCCAATGATGGAGCACCCACAACTATCCAATCTCTTCTTAAAATCTCCAATGATGGAGCACCCACAACTATCCAATCTCTTCTTAAAATCTCCAATGATGGAGCACCCACAACTATCCAATCTCTTCTTAAAATCTCCAATGATGGAGCAACCACAACTATCCAATCTCTTCTTAAAATCTCCAATGATGGAGCAACCACAACTATCCAATCTCTTCTTAAAATCTCCAATGATGGAGCACCCACAACTATCCAATCTCTTCTTAAAATCTCCAATGATGGAGCACCCACAACTATCCAATCTCTTCTTAAAATCTCCAATGATGGAGCACCCACAACTATCCAATCTCTTCTTAAAATCTCCAATGATGGAGCACCCACAACTATCCAATCTCTTCTTAAAATCTCCAATGATGGAGCACCCACAACTATCCAATCTCTTCTTAAAATCTCCAATGATGGAGCACCCACAACTATCCAATCTCTTCTTAAAATCTCCAATGATGGAGCACCCACAACTATCCAATCTCTTCTTAAAATCTCCAATGATGGAGCAACCACAACTATCCAATCTCTTCTTAAAATCTCCAATGATGGAGCAACCACAACTATCCAATCTCTTCTTAAAATCTCCAATGATGGAGCACCCACAACTATCCAATCTCTTCTTAAAATCTCCAATGATGGAGCACCCACAACTATCCAATCTCTTCTTAAAATCTCCAATGATGGAGCACCCACAACTATCCAATCTCTTCTTAAAATCTCCAATGATGGAGCACCCACAACTATCCAATCTCTTCTTAAAATCTCTAATGATGGAGCACCCACAACTATCCAATCTCTTCTTAAAATCTCCAATGATGGAGCACCCACAACTATCCAATCTCTTCTTAAAATCTCCAATGATGGAGCACCCACAACTATCCAATCTCTTCTTAAAATCTCCAATGATGGAGCAACCACAACTATCCAATCTCTTCTTAAAATCTCCAATGATGGAGCACCCACAACTATCCAATCTCTTCTTAAAATCTCTAATGATGGAGCAACCACAACTATCCAATCTCTTCTTAAAATCTCCAATGATGGAGCACCCACAACTATCCAATCTCTTCTTAAAATCTCCAATGATGGAGCACCCACAACTATCCAATCTCTTCTTAAAATCTCCAATGATGGAGCACCCACAACTATCCAATCTCTTCTTAAAATCTCCAATGATGGAGCACCCACAACTATCCAATCTCTTCTTAAAATCTCCAATGATGGAGCACCCACAACTATCCAATCTCTTCTTAAAATCTCCAATGATGGAGCACCCACAACTATCCAATCTCTTCTTAAAATCTCCAATGATGGAGCAACCACAACTATCCAATCTCTTCTTAAAATCTCCAATGATGGAGCACCCACAACTATCCAATCTCTTCTTAAAATCTCCAATGATGGAGCACCCACAACTATCCAATCTCTTCTTAAAATCTCCAATGATGGAGCACCCACAACTATCCAATCTCTTCTTAAAATCTCCAATGATGGAGCACCCACAACTATCCAATCTCTTCTTAAAATCTCCAATGATGGAGCACCCACAACTATCCAATCTCTTCTTAAAATCTCCAATGATGGAGCACCCACAACTATCCAATCTCTTCTTAAAATCTCTAATGATGGAGCACCCACAACTATCCAATCTCTTCTTAAAATCTCCAATGATGGAGCACCCACAACTATCCAATCTCTTCTTATAATCTCTAATGATGGAGCAACCACAACTATCCAATCTCTTCTTAAAATCTCCAATGATGGAGCACCAACAACTTCTGGTGGCAAGCTGTTCCACTGGTTAATTGTCCTCACTGTTAGGAAGTTTCTCCTTGCTTCCAGGTTGCTTCTCTCCTTGATTAGTTTCCATCCATTGTTTCTTGTCTTGTCTTCTGATGCTTTGGAAAATAAGTTGACTCCTTCTTTTTTGTTACACCCCTCAGATACTGGAACATTCTTATCATGTCACCCCTAGTCCTTCTTTTCTCTAGATTAGCCAAACCCAAGTCCTACAAGTCAGGGTTCCAAGGAACATCCCCAATGGAAAAAAAATCCGAATAAAATATGTGGCAGTTAGAAAGCAAAAAGGAAAACTGTCTTCCAAAACTGATAACAACAGTTCTTCATATGTTTTAACCTCCAAGTCTTTAATCATCTTAGTTGCTCTTCTTTGCACTTTTTCCAAAGTCTCCACATCTTTTTTGTAATGTGGTGACCAAAACTGGATGCAGGAGTCCAGGGGTGGCCTGACTAAGTTTTTATAAAGCGGTACTAATACTTCACGCGATTTTGATTCTATGCCTCTGTTTATGCAACCAAGGATTATATTAGCTTTTTTGGCTACCTCGTATTTAAGTGATCGTCCATTAGAATTCCAAGATCCCTTTCACAGTTCCTGTTCTTGAGCCAGGTTTCCCCTAATCTGTACTTGCACCTTTGGTTTTTCTTGCCTAAGTGTAAAACCAAAAAAGTATAAGAGTGCAAAATTAGAAGTCATTTTTGGCTGGTCTGATTTCATCTCCATGCAACTCACCTTTGGCATTATTACTTACCATTCTGTTTATTAAGGGAAATGTTCTGGTGAAAATTTGTTTGGTTTTGTTGCAGGGGTGGGTTCCACTTCCCTTTACTACCGGTTCACAACGGGATCGTGCGCACGCGCTCGCTTCTCTCCTGCGCGCACCAAGCTTCTGCGCATGCGCAGATCACCTATAACATCCGGGATGGTGGGCGGAGCCTCCCACCGGTTTTACTATCGGTTCTTGCGAACCGGTCCGAATCGGGGGCAACCCACCACTGTTTTATTGTCTTAAACTTATAAGAAAAGATTGTGAGAAGCCAGAGAGGAATATTTCTAAATAAAATAAACAAATGGAGGAAGTCCTACCAGATATTATAATAAAGTCTAGATCAGACAGATTTGGACTGCAAAAATCCAGTTCACTAATAGAGGGCAGGAAAGAGGTGATGTTTTTTTTATCTCTCTGCTGCCATCTAATGACCGTGAAATTTTCTGCACCCGATGTGGTTGTCTTAAGAAAGGAGGCAACGCATTATGACAGTGCCTCAGTTGTCATTAGCAGTTACAGACTGAGAGTCCCATTCTTCAATCAAGCTAAAGGCATAATGTTCCACCTGACAACTGTAATACCTGTACATTGTGCGCTTCCTAATCGCTTGTTTTATGTATAGCGAATATACCCCACAGGAGCTGATTAACGTTTATGAGAACTGAGAAAATCTGATAGGATTGGGCTGAATCTGTCCAGTTTTAGTTTTCTTAGCCGTAAGCTTTTAAGTACTTTCAAACCATTATAAGTGGTTTTGATGAAGGCAGAGGTTGTTTGCACAGCTGTAGCCCTTTTTTCATCTCCTTCCCCTTCTACCACCCTGCAGCCGGTGCTAAAGAAAAGCAGCAAAAGTCTTGGCCCAGATTTTTTTTTTAATAAATGATTGTCAGATTTGGATAAGAAGGAAGGGAGGGAGGGAGGGAGGGAGGGAGGGAGGAAGGAAGGAAGGAAGGAAGGAAGGAAGGAAGGAAGAAAGGAAGGAGCAGAGGAAGGAAGGAAGGAAGGAAGGAAGGAAGGAAGGAAGGAAGGAAGGAAGGAAGGAAGGAAGGAAGGAAGGAAGGTGATGGCAGGAGAGGAAGGATATTGTTCTCACTGTCAGGAAATTTCTCCTTAGTTCTAGGTTGGTTCTCTCCTTGATTAGTTTCCACACGTTGCTTCTTGTCCTGCCCTCAGGTGCTTTGTAGAATAAATTGACCCCCCTCTTCTGTCAACCTAGAATAGAATAGAATAGAATAGAATAGAATAGAATAGAATAGAATAGAATAGAATAGAATAGAATAGAATAGAATAGAATAGAATAGAACAAGGAAAACCAGTTGGAGATGTTTCACAGATGGCATTTACCGCCAGCTAGGATAGCAAAGATGTTCCCGAATAAATCCCCATTATGTTAGAAGTGTAATAAGAATTATGGAACATACTATGACCTTTGGTGTACACGCCCAGCAGCAAAGGAATTTTGGGCGTAATTCAAAAAAATGGTTGGAGAAAATAACAGAACAATCGGTGAATGGAAAACTAGAGACATTCCTGTTAGGGATATTTACAGAAAAATATACGAAGGATATAAAATATTTGATACTACATATTTTAACAGCCACCCGCATGGTTTATGCCCAGAATTGGAAAAAAGAAATAATACCAACAGATGAAGGGTTAATAAAAAAAATCTTGGAATGTGCCGAGATGGATAGATTAACAAAAGAACTTTAAAAAAAGGAGGACACAGAATATTACACGATTTGGCATAAATGGTACAAGTGGTTGGAGGAAAGGAAAAATGAGGAAGAAAAATAGGGGGAAATGATAGAAGCGTTAAAAACTAAAGAAAGAATTTGTTTAAGCATTAGAATTAAGAAATTTTTATGAATGACGAGAAATATATTGTAAATAAAATGAAGAGGACAAGTAGTAAATTGGAATAATACAAAGAGAAATAAGGGGAAATTGTGAATAACAAAGAAAGACCATCATGAAATAGCTGTAAAAAGAGTATTCATATATATGTTGCATGTCTTGTATTGTTGTATTATGTTATAATAAACAAAAATAATAAAAATAATAGAATAGAATAGAATAGAATAGAATAGAATAGAATAGAATAGAATAGAATAGAATAGAATAGAATAGAATAGAATAGAGAAAATATGGAATGGAATGAAAGAGTGGAGTGGAGTGGAGTGGAATGGAATAGAATGGAACGGAACAGAACGGAACGGAATAGAATACAACTGGAACAGAATGGAATAGAATGGAATGGAATGGAATGGAATGGAATGGAATGGAGTGGGGTGGGGTGGGGTGGGGTGGAGTGAAGTGGAGTGGAATTAGAGTAGAGCAGAGCAGAGTAAAATTAATAGAGTAGAGTAAAATTAATAGAGTAGAATAGAGCAGAGTAGAGCAGAGTAAAATTAATAGAGTAGAGTAGAGTAGAATTAGAATGGAGTAGGAGTGGAGTGGAGTGGAGTGGAGTGGAGTGGAGTGGAGTGGAGTGGAGTGGAGTGGAGTGGAGTGGAGTGGAGTGGAGTAGAGTAGAGTAAAGCAGAGCAGAGCAGAGTAAAATTAATAGAGTAGAGTAGAATTAGAATGGAGTGGAGAAGAATTAGAGTAGAGTAGAGTAAAATGAATAGAATAAAATAGAATAGAATAGAATAGAATAGAATAGAATAGAATAGAATAGAATAGAATAGAATAACCTTATTTTCACTTTGAATGTACACTAATTGGCATACATTAAAATGAAACTTCGTTGCCTATAGCTCTCAAAGGGTCACCATCTCCAATATACACTACATAACCGTGACACAATGAATGAATGAATGAATGAATGAATGAATAAATAAATAAATAAATAAATAAATAAATAAATAAATAAATAAAGCATATACCCACATAAAAGCTGAACGTGGAGACGTTCTATTCAGACAATCTTTTTCTTACCCCAATCCAATATGTCAGCGCTCACGTCAGCTACAAGACGTGTGGAGGGGAGGACAAAAGCCAGAGTTTCCAAAGAAGTCTCGTCATTAGCACCACACTGGCTCCCAATCAGTGAATTCCTCCAGTGTCTTGCTGAGGTTGCATTCTTAGAACAGCGTGGAAACCGATCGGTGCATTAAAAACCTTCCTCGGATGAATATAGAAACTCACAATTAATTAGTTTTAATTGCAGTAAATTTCCTTCCCAATAAAAATCTCAAGAATTTTCCAATCACACTGATTTATTGGAGCAATTAGAAAGGCGCTCACAGATGTCACACTGCTTACAAGTATGTGCAACAATTACAAGTCTTCCCCCCTCCCCAAAAAATAAAAAAACCCATCCCAAAACAAACTCCAAAACATTTCCCCAACCCACCCAATCCTCAGAGAGAGCAAGTAGGAGGTAGAAGCGGTGAACATCATATGTGAGGGAGGGTGCAGATTACAATTTGAGCCCCTACGAAAGTTTAAGTAGCCACTGTCTCATTGTTTCTTTTACTTGTTCATCTTCCATTTTCAAATTTAATAGAAACTAGAGCAGGGGTATCAAACTCGATTTTATTTTTTATTTTTTTTAAATAAATTTTTATTAAAGTATAAATATTAAAAAAAAACATAACATAACATACACACAACAAACATTTATACAACATTTAAACAAAAAGAAAAGGATTATGTTTCCTTCTTAAGCATTATTTCAAAGGGACATTCTGCTCATAATGCGTTTCTTCACCTCTCCTTAATCTAATAACATTTTTTATACCAGTAATATTTCCCCCTATATTTTTTGTTTGCTTCTAGTTTTTAACCAATTATACCAATTGTTCCATACTTTGTAATAGTCTGATTCTTCTCTTTCTTGTATTTCTTTGGTTAACCTATCCATTTCAGCGCATTCTATAAATTTTTCTATTAATTCTGTTTCGTTTGGCGTTCTTTCTTGCTTCCAATTTTTTGCATAGATTATTCTTGCAGCTGTTAGTATGTGAACTGTAAGGTATTTGATATCTTTAGGGTATGATTTATTAAAGATTCCTAGTAAAAATGTTTCTGGTTCTTTATCTATCTGTGTTTCTGTTATTTGTTCCAACCATTTTTTAATATCAGACCAAAATTTCTTTGCTGTCAGGCATGTCCACCATAAATGATAGAAGGTTCCTTGTGTCTTCTTACACTTCCAGCAGATCGGGCTATTTTTGGGCTGTATTTTCGCCAATCTTGTTGGAGACATGTGCCACCTATAAAACATTTTAAGTTGATTTTCCTTATACGCCACTGCTCTTGTTAATTTTATATTTATTTGCCAAAATTTTTCCCATTTTTCCAAAGGTATTGTATGTTTAACGTTTTGAGCCCATTTTATCATCGTTTCCTTGAATGTCTCTTCTTCCATTTTATAGCGTAAAAGAAATTTATAGATTCTGCTAATTAATTTGTTTTCTGAGTCTAATATAATTTTGTCTCGATTTTATTAAGGGCCGCATCAGGGTTGTTTGACCTCGGGGGGAGTGGGCGTGGCCAGGGTCGGTGTGGCCAGCTCACTGTCACTTGTGTCAGGGGTGCCTGTGGCAGCCCAAGTGCTCTGCCAGAGAAAACCGGCTCCTGAGCTCCGTTTTTGGCTGCAACTGCCTTCTGCAACCCTCTGCCAGTGAAAACGGATCTCGGGAGGGCTGCGAGCTCTGTTTTCACTGGCAGAGGCACCATGGTCCCATCGTTTGCTGTTTCCAGGGTGGCCCTGTGGGCCAGATCTAAACACCCCACGGGCCTAATCCAGGCCCCGGGCCTTGAGTTTGACACCCCTGAACTAGAGAATAGGGTTGTCAGGTCTGCTTCCAAAAAATAGCGGACAAGCGGGGGGCGGGGGTGGGGGTTAAGTAGTAAAAAAATAAAAAAAAATTTACAATTAAATTATATATTTTCTTACAAACATTTTAACATGCCATTTTAGGTCAGTCGACACAAGCTACAATACATTTTAAAAATGTGAACTGTACATAATTTTATAATATATTTTTATTTTAATCTCATCATTAATTTTTTCGGAGAATCGAGTTCAATGGATATTCGATCTTTGTCTCATTCTAACTTATGAAAAAAAAGACAAAACGCGATTCTCCTATCCTTATTCTCTTAGACTGTACAACTTTAGATTGCGTACCATTTCATCATAAAGCTTCTGAATAAAAAAATGTCCACTATTTTGTGAAAAAAAAATAGTGAACATAATATGAAAAAAGTGGACTGTCCGCTCAAACAGTGGACACCTGGCAAGCCTACTAGAGAAATGGCAAAATATATGGGAAAGAAATTATAAATTAAAAATGGCCACTTTGTACAAAAGAAAACTTATATAAAATGTTCTATAGATGGCACCTACCACCTGCTAGGTTAGCCAAAAGGTTCAAAAATATCAGGGGTGAAATGCTACCGGTTTGGACCGGTTCACCCAAACCGGTAGTAATAAAAGCTACTGGTCCAGGTGAACCGATAGTAAAAAAAATGCTATGAGTTCGGACAACCGGTATTTCCGATGATCAGCTGTTCCACGTGATTTATATTCGCTAGAAAGCAGGAAATCCTGCTTTCTAGCGAATCTAAATCGTGTGGCACAGCTGTTCCCCCCCCCTCGCTGTTCTACTTACCTTAGAAAAGGCTTCTTAATCCTCCTTTTTCAGCGCTGTGTGGTAGCGCCTGCGGTACGCCTGTGTGCAAAGCATGCACTTGGTGTGCACCACTCATGCGCACACACAGCAAACCGGTAGCAAACTGAACCAGTAGCAGACTTCAGCGCATTTCACCCCTGAAAAATATGTCTAGTAAATGTTGGAAATGTAACCAAAAATCTGGTACACGTTACCATCTGTGGTGGACTTGTGTTAAAGCAAAAAAAAGAAAGAAAGAGGCAAAAATATATATGTGGTTAGAAAAGAAGTTAGGAAAACATGTAGATCTTAAACCTAAGCTTTTTTTATTAGGTATAATATCAGAAAAAAATTGATAAACAAAGTATATATTTAACATTGCATGTATTAACAGCAGTGAGGATTGTATTTGCTCAGCATTGGAAAAATGAAGAAATACCACTAGATGATGAGATAATTAAGAAGATATTGGACTGGGCAGAAATGGATAGACTTACATTGAAGATTAAACAGAAAGAAGATACAGGATTCTATCAAACATGGAATTTATTTTATCAATGGCTGGAAACAAGGGGTGAAGATTAGGAATATAATTTGTATTGTTCAGCAAACAAAATAACGCAGACAACACGATGTCTATTAAGCACTATATAAATGTAATAGTAGAAAATTAATAAAACTTTATTAAAGAAAAAAAGTTCAAGTAGCTTCATCTTATGGGCCCCATCTCAAAGTATCTGACTATTTGAATAATTTATTTCTTTATCATTAAATTTATTTGCCGGTCATATCATGTAAAACAATTCTGGGCAGTTTATAACATATACTATAATAATGTACAGGTAGCATATTGGTCATAGTGATGGCGAACCTTTTTGGCACCAAGTGCCAAAAAGGGAGCACTTTGCATGCGCACTTTGCGCACACAGTCATCAGGGCTGCAACGAGGAAGAGGTGCTGCCCACGGGGCATGCGCCCATCGGATAAGGTACCGTATTTTTCAGAGTATAAGACGCACCTTTTTCCCCCCAAAAAAGAGGGTAAAAATCTGGGTGCATCTTATATTCCGAATGTAGCCCCACCCAGCTTCTCAAACGGAGGTTTCAGAGGCTGAAAAAAGCATCAGAAAAGAAGCTTCAGAAAAGAAGCCCCCAAACAGAGCTTCAGAGGCTGAAGTTCTGTTTTGGAGGCTTTCAGAGGTTGAAAAAAAGTTTTTTCTGAAACAGAGTTTCAGAAGTTTCAGAGGCAGAAAAGAAGCAAAAAAAAGCAAGACACAGAGCTCACAACCAACGAACCTGTTGCTAAAATTCACCTCTGGGAACAGCTGATTGGGGGTATTCCGGGAGGCCAATTCACCCGCCAATCAGCTTTTTTCTTATTTTCCTCCCCCAAAACTAAGGTGCATTTTATACTCCGGTGCAGCTTATACTCCAAAAAATACGGTACTTCCGGATAAGGTACTTCCAGACAGCAAGTCTTCGGGTTAATGCCGTGCATGCACACACTCTGATCAGCTGGCCGGTGCACATGCTCACGCTGGAAAACGGAAGACCAGCTCTTCCGGTTTCTGGCACTGCCGCGCACACAAAGGCTAGCTGATCATCGCGTGCGCATGCGTGCCAGAAACCCAGAAGAGGAACGGGCGACACCGCGTGTTCCAGACGACATGGCTCCACGTGCCTTTGTGCCAATCACGAATGTGGGAACACATATAAAAACTAGGTGGAACTTCAACTGAATCCTTACAGCCAATATCTGACTTTTCTGACCATATTCTATAGGCACCCCTGACAGAGACCCTTTATACCTGGTTATCAGTGGTGGGTTTCAAAAATTTTTACTACCGGTTCTGTGGGTGTGGCTCGGTGAGCGTGGCTTGGTGGGTGTGGCAGAGGAAGGATACTGTAAAATCTCCATTCCCACCCCACTCCAGGGGAAGGTTACTGCAAAATCCCCATTTCCTCCCGATTAGCTGGGACTCGGGAGGCAGAGAATAGATGGGGGCAGGGCCAGTCAGAATTTCTACTACCGGTTCTCCAAACTACTCAAAATTTCTCCAGAACTGGTCAGAACCTGCTGAAACCCACATCCTCTGGTTATGTTTCGAGGTCAGGTTTAGGAAAATTCACAAACATTGACCCAGGAAAAAGAAATGTAGACATTGACTCCTTGATTTGCTGAATTATTTCCTTAATTTTTACCTCAGAAGCTCTTTGCAAACCATGATTCCTTTTTTTTTTTTAAGTCTGGCTTTACCCAGAGAACATTGATTTAATTTGTTTCAATTAGAAGGATCATTTACTGATTAGTTAAATTAGAGACTTCCTGTAAAAGGTCACTGAATCATTGTAGAAAGCCTGGCTTGTTGACCTCAGAAATTCAAAACATTTAGCCATCGTGAAATGCACTGAAGGGAGAAAAAATTGGTGGGATTCATTTTTCCCCCCCTAAAGAATAATCTGCAATTGAAGTTAAAATAAGCTAGACGACAGTTTTTGTTTCCCATTGTGGTTAATGGTGAAACATAAACCTAGTAGCAAGATTGCTACATTTGCAAAGGGTTTTTTTTTATTGCTTTTAAACTAATAACACAAAAAGAATAAACACAAAGGAACAAAACACAAAGATGCACACATTGTCAAAAAAAAATAGGCAACAAGTGCTTAAAAAAAGTGACAAAATACAACTAAAAACAATACAAAATATAAAGTATGTCATTACAATCATAAAAAGTTACAATCTGTATATATTTATCTAATGCAAATATTATGCATCTAGCTATACATATACATATACATATACATATACATATACATATACATATACATATACATATACATATACATATACATATACATATACATATACATATACATAAAGAAAGAAGCAGACATCCTGCGAGCTCCGGAACTTAAAAGTTTAAGAAAGAGAAAGATGGGTGGATAGATGATAGTTGATAAGAAATAGATAAACAGATGATACAAAGAGAGATGATAGACAGAGAAAGAGAAAGACTAAGAGAAAGAGATAAGTTGATACTTTCTTTTGCAATATGCCAGTTTCCCATCTAATTATTATTTTTTTTAATGCAAATCTAGAAATAAAACACTTAACCGGGCAGGGAGTACTACAGGTATCCACAGAATTATCCATAAAATCACACTGGAAACTAACATTTCAGGCTGTTTCCAGAGTGTTAGGATAATATAACAGAAAAGTCCGTGAATGCTGTCCAGAATAAGGAGGGGGGGGTGAAATCAGATCCTTTCTAAATGACAGAAAACACAAAAGATTTGGGCGAGGAGGGGGGAGCACCGTTTTTGAAAAACAATCAGCCCCTTTCCTGCCCTTGGATGTTCAAGGTCCTGATAGGTTGGATAGATTATCCGTGACCTGTTCCTTGCTCCGGCGGTCCTGTCAATGAGCTGGATTGGATGTTTTAATTACGACACTTTCTCTCCTCCTGTCCAAAAAGATCGGTCTCATGTCACCAACACGGAGCATAAACCTTAACCTTAATCTCCAACAGGACAAAAGGGCCAAGGTGGTAGATCAATTCCTTTTTTCCTTTAAGTGGAAGAAACACAAAACGGTTTTAAAATCAATAGCACACAGGGACAGCAGCGAGTAGGCTGGGATTCCCGTCGCTTCCAAAATACGATGGAGTGGCTGGAAAGAGGCGCCCTTACTAAGACAACGAAGGAAGCTGGGAGTGGGTGAAGAAGTTTCCTTGCAGCTGGAAATGCTAAGGACTAAGCAGTACGGCAAGGCAGTAGCAGGAAAATAAGAGAAACTCGGTGGGTTTGCTCACCAATACATAGGCAAAATTAGTGGTGGGGTTCAGCTGGTTGTGTCCGGATTGTGCGAACCGGTAGAGGTGACTGCAGGAGGCTCCATCCACCCGCCCAGATGTAATGCACGACTACTGCGCATGAGCAGAAGGCCATGCACATAGGTGTGCGCGCGAGCGAAGCAAGTGCATGCACACTCACATTTGCGAACTGGTAGGGAACTGGTAGTGAATCCCACCAGTGGTGGGTTTCAACTGGTGTTACCCCCATTTCGTTCCGCACAAGCGCATTGTATTTCGGAACAGCTGAGGCACGGCAATCTGCTCTGCCGCGCCTTTCAACTGGGCTAAAAACGACCGAATATAGGTAAGTATAATGCAGGGGTGGGTGGGACGACCCAGCTGACAGTCAGAGCGAACCGGTTCACTCTCAGCTCACCATCGCCACTACTGGCTCGCCCGAACCAGAGCGAACTGGTAGAAACCCACCACTGAATCCCACCTCTGGGCAAGATACATCCAAAACTCTATCATTCATTGCCCAAGTTGCGAAGGAAACACCAGTCTGAGGCCTAGTTACTGGGCCAAATCCAAGCCCCGGAGAAAAGGCTATTACTGAATCAGACATGGAGGTTTTAATAGGACTTGGTTTAAGAGCAGTATTTCTCAAATCTGGCAACTTGAAGGTGTGTGGACTTCAACTCCCAGAATCCCCCCCCCACCAGCCAGTATGAATTCTGGGAATTGAAGTTCACACATCTTCAAGTTAAAGAGCCTTGATAGTACAGTGGTCTAAGCACCCTGTTATTAACACAGCTGCCTGCAATTACTTGCTGGTTCGAATCTCTCCAAGGCTCAAGGTTGACTCAGCCTTCCATCCTTTCTAAGGTAGGTGAAATGAGGACCCAGTTTGTGGGGGCAATAAGCTGACTTTGTATAAAACATACAAAAGTATGAAGGCTATTGCTTAACGCATTGTAAGCCGCCCTGAGTCTCCGGAGAAGGGCGGCATATAAATCAAATAAAAAAATAAAAAATAAAAAAAATTCCTTGCCTCAGTCTTCACACAAAAAGAAACTAGAACTCAACCTACCAAAAACATAAGTGTAAAAGACAAAGTAGAAATAACAATTAAAATAAGCAAGAAAATGGTAAGAGAACACCTGTCTGACCTTGATGAATATAAATCACTGGGACCTGATAGATTATATCCCAGAGTTCTAAAGAAGTTGGCAGGTGTTATCTCAGAACCATTGTATCATATCTTTTAAAAAGATCTTGGAGTACTGGGGAACTACTAGAGGATTGGAAAAGAGCTGATTTGGTTCCCATCTTCAAAAAAAGAAGGGGGGGGGACAGACCTAGGAAACTACAGACCAATCAGCCTAACATCAATACCTGAGAAGGTACTGGAAAAAATAATCAAAAAACAGATCTGTGAACCTCTAGAAATGAATAAAGTTATAACTAGTAGCCAGCACAGGTTTGTTAAAAACAGATTAATGCCAAAAGCAATCTTATTTCATTCTTTGACAAAATGACTAAATTAGTAGACCAGTGAAATGCTGTGGTATTTTTATCTAAAGTATCTAAAGTATATTTAGACTTCAGCAAGGCATTTGACAAAGTAGACCACAACCTACTTCTTGGTAAGCTAGAAAAAAAGTGAGATAGACAGCACCACCACCAGATGGATTTGTAACTGCCTGACAAACTGCACTCAACAAGTAGTCATTAATGGTATACATCTACATGGAGGGAAGTAAGCAGTGGGGTACCACAAGGTTCTGTCTTAGGACCAGTACTCTTCAATATCTTCATAAATGACTTAGATGAGGGAATAGAAGGGGAACTCATCAAATTTGCAGATGACGTTAAGCTGGCAGGAATAGTCAACATCCCAGAAGACAAGCTCAGGATCCAAAAAGATCTTGACAGACTTGAACAATGGGCCCTATCCAAAAAAATGAAATTTAATGTGGAGAAAAGCGAGGTTTTACACCTGGGAAGGAAAAACCAAAGGTACAAGTACAGATTAGGCTAAATCTGACTCAAAAACAGTAACTGTGAGAGGGACCTTGGAGTCGTGGTAGACGATTACTTAAACATGAGCTAGAAGTGTGCAGCAGCAGCCAAAAAAGCTAATAAACAGTTGTATAAACAGAGGCATAGGATCAAAATCATGTGAACTATTAGTACTGCTTTATAAAGCCTTAGTAAGACCACACCTGGAATACTGCATCCAGTTTTGGTCACCACATTACAAAAAAGATGTTGAGACTTTGGAAAAAGTGCAAAGAAGAGCAACTAAGATGATTAAAGGCCTGTGTCAAGTTTTGGAAGACAATTTTCTTTTTGCTTCTAAACTGCCACATATTTTAGCTGGGGAAGTTGGGAGGGAGTTGTTGTTGGAGCGGTAGAAAGTTAGTCATAACAACATTCCGTATTCAAGGACTTTTGCCTGCGTCTGATGGAGACTGCCTGAAGATTGTATCCGCTGGAGTGTGAAGAGTTGATTGGACAATGTGATGAGCTTGTGGGTGTAGGGCAGGGCTGTGAACTCTTAGCTGGGTGGGGAAAACCTGGAAGCTTCAGATTCAGGTTTTCCCAGATGTGCCAACATGACATCTCTAATAAATTGGAACTTTGAGGAACCTCAGGCCTCGGAACTTTATGTTGTTAGGGATGTTCCTTGGAACTCTGACAGCCTGGAGACTAAAACATATGAAAAACGGTTTCAGGATTTGGGTTTGGCTAGAGAAAAGAAGGACTAAGGAGGACACGATAGCAGTATTCCAGTATTTGAGAGGTTGCCAAAAAGAGGAGGGGGTCAACTTAGTTTCCAAAGCACTAGAAGACAAGTCAAGAAACTATGGATGGAAACTAATCAAGGAGAGAAGCAACCTAGACTTAAGGAGAAACTTCCTAACAGTAGAATAATTAACCAGTGGAATAGCTTGACTTCAGAAGTTGTGGGTGCTTCATCACTGGAGGTTTTTAAGAAGAAACTGGACAGTCACTTGTCTGAAATGGTATAGGACAGGTTCTCCTGCTTGAGCAGGGAGCTGGACTAGAAGACCTCCAAGGTCCCTTCCAGCTCTATTCTGATTAAAGTTGCATTTATTAAGGCAGAATTACAGCTTATAGGGCAAGGATACCTCACAGATTTTTAAACAAGGTGGTGAGGCAGCTGACCAAAAAATATCAGATCATTCCAGGAGATTCTGTCTTGATAAACTCAGCATAAATAAAGGTGGGGAATTGCTCTTTCCATTTGCAAGAATTTGCATTTATCCCAGAGTATCATTCAAGACACCTTACTATATTGAAAACTAGATAGTTCTTGCTTGTTTGACTTCGTCCATCTGCAAAGGAAGGGCAGCAGTGCTGGGTTCCTCCCGGTTTGGCCGGGTTCTGCCTAGCCGGTAGCAGTGACGTTATGACGTCACCGAACCGATTCTGCCCCCCATCCCCCGCCCCCCCCCACCCCCCCATCCTATTCTTACCTTTTATTTGGCCCCAACCCCAATCTATTGCTGCCTCCTGAGTGCCAGCTGATGGGCTATAAGGAAAAGAACTGTTTAAACTCTTGCCGCGGGGCTTCAAAGGGCCGCCCTACAGCTGATCAGTGGTAAAAGGCAGTTTGGTGGTAGACCGGTGCCTCCAAAAACAAATTAGACCAGTGCCTGCAAAAATACATGGGTAGACCAGTGCCTGCAAAAATACATGAGTAGACCAGTGCCTGCAAAAATACATGGGTAGACCGGTACAGCTCTGCAAGCAGTTAAAAGCCTGGTAAACCAGTACCTCTGCTAAATCCTAAAGAATTGTCACATGACCATCAAGCCATGCCCACAAAATAAGCCACGCCCACAGAACTGGTAGTAAAAAAAATTAGAACCCACCGCTGAGGAGCAGGCTTGAAATATATAAAGAAAGCTATCCGATTTGGGCCCAACCACTAGATGAGAGCCAATTGTCTGTATCTGTTTGCTGCCACCTAGAGGCTTTTAAGATTTGTGCTGCCAGGGGTGGGTTTCAGCCAGTTCAGACCAGTTCAGGCGAACCGGATGTTAATTTTAATCTGGTTTGCTGAACCAGTAATTGCAAGGACTGGCTGACCCCGCCGACCCCGCCCCACCCCTCCCAGAAGTCTCCACGCGGCCCGTTTTGGATGCCGGGCCCGCACGGAGGCTCTGGGAGGGGGAAAAACGGACCCATCAGAAGTATCAGAAGTCCATAAACAAAACTGTTTCTGGCCTCTAGAGGGCCTCCAGAGCCCGGGGTGGCCATTTTCGCCCTCCTGGAGGCTCAAGGAAAGCCTCTGGAGCCTGGGGACGGTGAAAACATGCCCCCACCCCACCATGGTGCAGGAAGCCGACTAGGCAACGCCCCCATGGCCACGCCCACCCAGCAACCAGGTAGACAACTGGTTGCTAAAATTTTTCAATCCCACTCCTGTTTAGACCTGTATATATCAATTGATGGGTTTTTGGGGGGGGGGCATGGATTTTTTTAAAAAATAAAAAGAATTATAAGTTAATGTTCAAATAGGATAGAGCTGATTCAGGAATAAAGACTTGTGAAACTTTGCTAGAAGTGGACTGCATAAAATATGAACTGATCCTTCCTTCTGTATCAGAGGTTTTTGTTTTTCTTTTTTAATCTAGAGATGTTGCAGGATGGACTAAGAATGGTCTCTATGGAAATAGGATTCCCTCCACAGGAATGAACCACTGCAGACAAAAAAGGCAGATCTTTATGGATGCATTTCTTCCCAGTCATCTGAATACTTCTGACTTTCCATTCACTCTGGTATTCTTGAAAAAAAAATATCCAAAGCGGTGCTTTTCAATTCACCTGAAATTCAAAGCCTCTTGCAACAGGTAAATTACATTGTCCATATTCAGCTCCCTTTAAAAGGAAAAGGGGGGGAAATCATTTCTTCCAACCTACCCCCTCTTAAAAAAAAAAAAAACAATCAAGAGAGAGACAGGGAGACATACATACATACAGGATAGCATCATTCTTAACCAAGCATTGATTTTTTTCCAAAGAAGAGCAATTAATATTTAATACGACAAACCCCTGTGTGATACGAGGCGGATGTAAATAAGTTAAGAGAATCAGATATTTACTTTCACAATAAAACATTAATGAAAGCTGTGCGCTCAATAGAAGCTAAATACAATGTTCTCCTCGCCGTGGGTCACCTTGAAAGGTTAGAGAGGAAAAGTTGTGGGTCTAATGGAAAGCTACACCCACAAACACAATAAATACAAACCGCCATCTCATCGGCAAGGAAAAATCTGTGGGGTATCCTAGGTGGGGTGAAAAAAAAATCTACGAAATAAATAAAAAATAAATACATTCTATGCCAGTACAGGTAGTCCTCGGCTTACCACCAGTTCGTTTAGTGACCATTCAAAGTTACAACGGCACTGGAAAAAGTGATGTATCACCCTTTTTTTACAGTTACGACCGTGACAGTATCTCCATGATCCAAATCCAGACACTTGGCAACCAGGGGTGAAATGCTACCAGTTTGGATCAGTTCGGGTGAACTGGTAGTAAAAAATGCTACCGGTTCGGGTGAACTGATATTTCCAACAATCAGCTGGGTGACAATCAGCTGGGCGACAATCAGCTGGCTGACAATCAGCTTAACGCACAATTTATATTAGCTAAAATCGTCGGATTTCCTGCTTTCTAGCTAATCTAAATCACGTGGCACAGTGGATTCCCCCCCTCCTCGCTGTTCTACTTACCTTTGCAGACTCGGAAGACTTCAAAACATTCCATTTTTAGCATTGTGTGGGTGCACCTCAGGCGCGCATGCGCGCAAAGTGTGCTCTCAGTAGCAGACTCACAGAACCGGTAGCAGACTTCACAGGATTTCATCATTGTTGGCAACTGACTCATATTTATGATGGTTGCATTGTCCTGTGGTCATGTGATCACCTTTTGAGACCTTCAAGCAAAGTCAATGGGGAACCCAGATTCACTTAACAACCGTGTTATTAACTTAAAAACTGCCATGATTTGCTTAACAACTGTGGCAAGAAAGGTCATAGAGTGGGGCAAAATTCACTTAACAAATGTCTCAACAACAGAAATTTGGGGCTCAATCACGAGGGTAAGTCGAGAATTACCTGTGTTCATTCTAATTTGGCATTTCTATCCGCCTATGGAGTCCTTCCCAAGGAGCTGGGATAGGCAGATGTTAATGTTTGATGGTATTACAGATATCATCACAGGATGTAAGCTTTTCCAAGCAAAGCTGCTGTTTTGCAATTGACTGATAGGGATTTTGTCAATGCCCATGATGTTTAAGTGGTTGCTCCAGTTGTTTCGGGATTGCATCCAAGGTTCCTATCATTATTGACTATTATTATTATTATATACACAAAAATGAAGTATACACAGCAAATGAGATAATCATGCTGGATTTTGTATCACAAATCACTTGTTGTTGTTGTTGTTATTATTATTATTATTGGTTTAGCTGATTGTGCTGCTTTTTATTACATATTTGGCACGACTGTACACAACTTCAACATGGACAAGACTGAATCAGAAGAAGAATCTTGTAATGAAGAAATACATTTTGAAAGCTTACATCTCAGCTTGGATTTCCTATCCTCCCGGTTCCAAATTTTTTATTAGGTTATCAAAATATAAAAAAATAAAAGGAAAAGGAAAATAGTGGGAAAGTAGGGAAGGAAGAAGGGGAAAGAAGAAAGTGTGAATAAAAGAGGGGGGAAAAGAAAAGCATTGGATTCCAACTGTTTTTTATCACAGTAGAATAAGATAATAATTTGCTGTTATAGCAATGGCTGGTATATATTATTAGGTAATTGGACCAAAGTCACCCACCTGCCTTTCAAGGCTAAGGTGGGACTAGAACTCATTGCCTATTGGTGATTGGACCAAAGTCACCCACCTGGCTTTCATGGCTAAGGCGGGACTAGAACTCATTGTCTACTGGTGATTGGATCAAAGTCACCCACTTGGCTTTCATGGCTAAGGTGGGACTAGAACTCATTGTCTACTGGTGATTGGACCAAAGTCACCCACTGGCTTTCATGGCTAAGGTGGGACTAGAACTCATTGCCTATTGGTGATTGGACCAAAGTCACCCACCTGGCTTTCATGGCTAAGGTGGGACTAGAACTCATTGTCTACTGGTGATTGGACCAAAGTCACATGCCGGTTTTCATGGCTAAGGCAGGACTAGAACTCACAGTCTCTTATTTATGTTCTTTAGAGTTCATATTTTAATTTCATCTATAATTTCCAGTATTGATTTAAGATACTGCTTACTCTCTATACTTTTTTTAGCAACTTAAATTGGACTGAGCAAGTGCTTTCCGTTTAAAATTCAACAGAGATATTTAGATTTGGTTATACAATGGATATAAAATATCTTGCAATGTCACGCCTCTAACGATACCTTGGAAATATTAGCTTTATGTTATTTTAGGTTTGTAATTTATCTGCCTGTGCTTTACTATCTGTGCTATAATTCTCTGTCTTTCATATGCTTTGTATTATCGCTTTCTTAGATTCTTTCAAAAATATCTGCATTAAAAAAAAGGAGTGTGAAGTTTCCGAACAACAAGGAGAACAAGAGAAAAAAAGAGAAATTGTTCCAAATCAGATATTTCTTAGAAAGCAATCTTTTCATAGCCTCAGACCCAAAGAGTTAACAGAATAACAGATTTGGAAGGGACCTTGGAGGTCTTCTAGTTCAACCCCCTGTTTAGGCAGGAAACCCTACACCATTTCAGGCAATTGGCTGTCCAATCTCTTCTTAAAGACCTCCAGTGATGGAACACCCACAAGTTCTGGAGGCAAGTTTGTTCCACTGGTCAATTGTTCTCACTGTCAGGAAATTTCTCCTTAGTTCTTGGTTTCATCCCATCAAGTTTCCAATTTGAGTTGTATCTTTGGTGGGCAAAGTGATGAGAGGTAAGAGCAGTGGTGGGTTCCTCCCGGTTCGGCCCGGTTCTCCCGAGCCGGTAGCGGTGACAATATGACATCACCGAACCGGTTCTGCCCCACCGCCCCCTCCCGTGCCCCCCCCCGCATTATTCTTACCTTTTATTTGGCCCCACCCCCAATCTATTGCTGCCTCCTGAGTCCCAGCTGATGGCTAGAGGGAAAAAAAACTGTTTAAACTCTTGCCGCAGGGCTTCAAAGGGCCGCCCTACAGCTGATCAGTGTTAAAAGAAAACAAATGAGTAGACCAGTGCCTGCAAAAATAAATGGGTAGACCAGTGCCTGCAAAAATACATGAGTAGATCAGTGCCTGCAAAAATACATGAGTAGACCAGTGCCTGAAAAAAATAAATGGGTAGATCGGTATAGCTCTGCAAGCAGTTAAAAGCCTGGTACACCAGTACCTCTGCTAAATCCTAAATAATTGTCACATGACCATCAAGCCACGCCCACAAAATAAGCCACACCCACAGAACCGGTAATAAAAAAATTTAGAACCCACCCCTGGGTAGGAGACAGGGTTGACTGGTTTAGTGACCATTCAGTAACAATGGCACTGAAAAAAATGACTTACCGCTGATCTTTGCATTTACACAGCCTCCCCACAGCCACAATTGATCAAAATTCAATTGTTTGGCAATCAACATATATTTTTAGGAGGCTGCAGTGTCCTGTGATCATGTGATCGCCACTTGTAACCTTCCCAGCTGCCTTCCAACAAGTAAAGTAAATGGGGGAAAGTTGGAATCGCTTAACGACCACTTGATTCACTTAACAACTGCAGTGGTTCGCTTAACAGCCATGGCAAAAATGTTGCAGCTTAACAACTGCCTTGCTTAGCAATAGGAACTGTCAAGATTCTGACTGATGGACCCAACCGTAGCCAGCACCACCAAGACGATCCAATCTCTTTATGCAAAACTTTCTTGAGTACATCACTTCGGCACGTTTGAAGGCAAAACCAGATCTAGATCTTTCCCGCGCGAAGCCCCATAGTTAAAGTTCATATACTTCCACCACCATCACCACCCAATTAGCTCAGGGCACATTGTCCAATACAAATCTCCAGATATTGTTGTGGGAAAGTCTTCCTGGCTTTTGTAAATACCTGCCAAAACATCCTTGGTTCTCACACAGACATCTCTATGTCTGGCCCATGTTTTACCTCTCCGCATAGTTTGTTGGCAAGGTGAGTGTAACCCTGGAGCGAACCTGGCTGAGGCCATCTTTGAGACTTCAGGGTTGCCACAAGGAAGAAGAAGGGACAGGGGGGGGACGGAACATAGCTAGCTGGGGGTTTGTAGTCAAAACAAGTATTTCCTGTGGGAACCAAGATCATTCCAACAGGTGGCTGGGGAGAGGAGGAGTTGAGTAACTAAGCAACCGTCCAGCACCTTGATTGGACAATGTGACTGATGACTTGGGGAAAAGGGGAACTTTTACTTTTTAATCTGGGAACCTTCAGAGTCAGTTTTTACCAGTTGTATCAATATGATGTAGCCAATAAATCGTTCCGTGAGGAATTTACCAGCCTCAGATTTCTGCTTTCTTTGGGTGCACTACTACTGACATTGAGATGCAATAAGAATGGCAACAGCAAATGTCTTTTATTTATTTATTTATTGGTTCAATTTATATGCCGCCCTTCTCCGGAGACTCAGGGAGGCTTACAATGCGTTAAGCAATAGCCTTCATACTTTTGTATATACCTGCTTAGTAGGGCTTTTGGCCCCCCCTAAGCGGTGTTCTTTTTTTTTAATACAAAGTCAGCTTACTGCCCCCACAATCTGGGTCCTCATTTTACCTACCTCAGAAGGATGGAAGGCTGAGTCGACCTTGAGCCTGGTGAGATTCGAACTTGCAGTAATTGCAGGCAGCTGGTGCTACTTAACAGCACTTTAGTCTGCTGCGCCACCAAGGCTCTTTTGAAGCTTGACAGGAACCTCTGTTCCCTATTGTGGTCGTAAGTCGAGGAGTACTTGTATATAGCACCAGCAATAGCTCTTAGACTTATATACCGCTTCACAGTGCTTTACAGCCCTCTCTAAATGGTTTACAGAGTCAGCCTATTACCCCCAACAACCTGGGTCCTCATTTTACCAACTTTGGAAGGATGGAAGGATGAGTCAACTTTGAGCCTGGTGAGATTTGAACTGCCAAATTGCAGGCAGCCGGCAGGCAGCAGAAGAAGCCTGCAATACTGCATTCTAACCACTGCGCCATATATGTTTATATATGTCAACCAGTCTGTAAAGGGCAGCCTTAACACTCTATCTTTCCCTGCAGTGATAAAGCCAAGAGGAAAGGGGTGTGGCTTTTCAAAGGGGCGGGATCTCTCTTCCCTGAAGCCCCACCCACTTGCATCAGCCACCCTTCCGCAGCCTTGGGCTTAATGAGGCAGCCCCATCGTAGCTCCCCAGTATTCAAAAAAACATTTGAAGAGAACAACACGGAGCCTTCCAAACTGCAGACAAATGGAGATCCGGTGGGAACCGTGAGCCATTTCGATTCCGGGTTGTTTGTTTAAAAGAAAGCAGCCATCTTTAATGCAGAGAAGACCGTGGAAAGGCGAGCCGGCATAGAGGGAGACGAGAAGAGGCACTTTGATGGTATTACATCTTGATCAAAGCATGACTGATAATATTCCAGCATGTCTCATCATTCAGTCCCCTCATTTGATGACAAAGCATGGCCTGTGTGTCCCACCATCCATTATCCCTCTCCATCCCTCAGGCAGAAGCATCAATAATGCTTGCTCTTCCCAATGAAGGCCTGTCTTCCTTCCGCGCACCAGAGAGGACACTGCGGCTGATGATGGGGCATTTCCATCTGGCAAGGGCACATCATTACAGTCCAGCAATCTTTCCTGCGGCGCATCCTGCTGTTATACAGGCATACGGTGCAGCAGCCTGTGAGCGGGTGCGCGGGTGATGTTCTCCTCCTCTGCTTTAACTATTTTGTAGCCTGTGAAAAAAAACATAGATATTTCCGGCCTGGCGTGTCCACGCTAGTAATTTGAGGTTGTTGCCATGCTTCTTTCCTCTAACTTTGTTTCCCACCGTCAACCGCATTCGTTGCATTAGCAGAGGGATAGAATCAAGATCACGTGAAGTCTCCATGCAACTTTACTTTACTTTTATTTTATTTATTTATTTTTTAATTTGATTTTATATGCCGCCCTTCTCCGGAGACTCAGGGCGGCTTACAATGCGTTAAGCAATAGCCTTCATACTTTTGTATATTTATTCAAAGTTAGCTTATTGCCCCCACAAGCTGGGTCCTCATTTCACCTACCTTAGAAAGGATGGAAGGCTGAGTCAACCTTGAGCCTGGTAAGGTTCGAACCTGCAGTAATTGCAGGCAGCTGTGTTAATGACAGGGTGCTCTAAACCACTGTACTACCAAGGGTCTATTTGATTTATATACCGCCCTACTTCCGAAGGACTCAGGGCGGTGAACAGCCAACAATAAAATACATACATACAAAATTTAAAAAGCAGAGATAAAATCAAATTAAATAGTTTGGCCCAGACAGATATAAAACCCAATCAATTTAAAACAAATTTAAACTTTGAATATTAAAAATGCTAAAAATATTAAAAAATATTTAAAATGTTTAAAAAGAGGAAGAAAGTTAGGCCAGGCCCGCCTGGTGAAATAAAAAGGTCTTTAGAGTGCGGCGGAAGGTGTGCAGATCCAGGATCCTCCGTATCTCCGGGGGGAGCTCATTCCAGATAGTAGGTGCCCCCACAGAGAAGGCTCTCCCCCTAGGGGCCGCCAGTTGACATTGTTTGGTTGACGGTGCCCGGAGGAGCCCCTCTCTATGAGAGTGTACCGGCCGGTGGGAGGCTATTGGTGGTAGTAGGCAGTCCCGCAAGTACCTGGGTCCTGAGTCAACTTTATAATGCCTTGGGAAGTCCACACTTGGAATACCGCATCCAGGGTTGGTCGCCGCCGTTGTTGACACTCTCAAAGAGCGCAGAGAAAAGCAACCGAGATGATTCGGGGACTGGAGGCTTAAACACATGAAGAGCAGTTGCAGGAACTGAGTAGGTCTAGTTTAATGAAAAGAAGGAGTAAGAGTGTCATGACATGACATGACAGTGATCCAATATCTCGGGGGCTGCCTCAAAGAAAAGGGGGTCTACCTATTCTCCAAAGCACCTGAGGGCAGGACAAGAAGCAATGGATGGAAACTAATCAAGGAGAGAAGCAACTTAGAATTAAGGAGAAATTTCCTGACAGTGAGAACAATTAATCAGTGGAACAACTTGCCTCCAGAAGTTGTGAACACTCCAACACTGGACGTTTTTAAGAAGAGATTGGACAACCATTTGTCTGAAATGGTATAAAGTTTCCTGCCTAAGCAGGGGGTTGGACTAGAAGACCTCCAAGGTCCCTTCCAACTCTGTTATTCTATTCTGTTCTGTTCTGTTCTAATTTGAGATGTTTCTTTACTCATCCAAGTAACTTCATCAGTCAAAATAAAAAATTAAACAGAGAATCAGAAAGTCATTAGAATGCATTAACTCTTGCCATACCAACTGCAGGGGGGGGTTCCTCCCCAAAATATATTGCAATATGAAAATGAAGATTCAATCATCCAGGCCAAAAGTATCTAAAAAGATTAAATCATGGCATCTGGACCAAAGTTTGTTAATCTGAGATGTTCCGTTACTCATCCAAGTAACTTTATCTGTCAAAATAAAAAAAAGAAATTAGTTGCCTTTGACATAACTGTAAAATTTATATATTTCAGCATAATCATCTCTTTCCTGTTCTTGTAATCCTCAGGTTTCCTGTGCACACGGTTGCCTTGTTTCACCCTGTTGAAAGAAATATCCATCTAGTTCAATTCCAAGTGAGGAGAAAGACACTGGAAACATGGAGGCTGATTGGAGAGATGGTTTATTAAGGGACAGGACCACATGGGTTTGAGGTCCCGGGCAGCTGAACACATGGAATGGAGAATGAGAGGTATTTATACCCTCTCTGGGCTTTGAACTTGAGCTTCCTGTTCCTGTGCAAGAGCATGTATTCTATTGGCTGTAGTCAGACTCCCATGTGGGGTCATGTTTGTCTGAATCAAGTTTGGTTGAACCTTGGGCTGATGTAATGTCCCCAGCTGATTTTGCAATGCAGTGAGCCCTGCTGCTAGATAATCCTGTTATGTCCTGGAGGGTCATGTCTTAATCCCATCACCCTGGAGATGAAGATCTTTTGTCTTGTAGATAGACTGACCCAATTCTTCTCAATGGGCACCGAATATCTGCTGGCGGTGCGGGGGGCTGCAGCTCTGAGTTTCTGTCTCCCTTAAGATTTCTATTTCCCTTTTAGGGAAAATATTCTGCCTTTATAATATTTCCTAAAGTATTTCATTCTTCTAGGAGAGGGGTGGATGCTAACTTTCCTTGTTCTCAGGATTTTATTAGCTAAAGGAGCCTGAGTGACGTAGGAGGCTAATGCCTCCTACTAAGGCAGCATTTAACATCCAGCTGCCTGCAATTACTGTGAGTTCAATCCTCACCAGGCTCAAGGTTGACTCAGCCTTCCATCCTTTCTAAGGTGGGTAAAATGAGGACCCGGTTTGTGGGGGCAATAAGCTGACTTTGTATAAAATATACAAAAGTATGAAGGCTATTGCTTAACGCATTGTAAGCCGCCCTGAGTCTCTGGAGAAGGGCGGCATATAAAAATAAATAAATAAATAAATAATAAACTGTTTCCGTTTATTTCTCATGCACTAGCAAATGTCTGCAAATACTAATTCTCTATAGAGGCTACAATTTTAGAGGAGGGGGTCTTTTGCCTTCTCCTTCACCCCCCTCCAAGTTCATCAATGAAGAGAAAGGATTGGGGAACAAACTCCTTCCTTTACAACAGCCCTGGAAGTTGTGGCAGGCGAGGGTGGGTGTCACTTTCCTTGCACATGTGTGTCTTTTATTAATTAATAAAGAAAAGTGGTGCATCCGAGTGGGCTAACAGTTTGAATCTGAATGCAAACATCTTGGAACATCTGTTGCCATAATTTGGCTGGATTAACGGTCTGGTTTCCTAAACCATCTGCCGTTCCCGAAGACGGCAGTCAATTCCCTGGCAACTTTACATTTCTGCTAGAGTTTGTTCCAAGGAAAAATCTGCAGGAGCAAGGATATTCAGAAGCCTTTTACAAGAAGGTCTGTTTCTTCCTGTTGCTTTCCAGATTTCAAAATCACTGAAGGGAAAAGCCCTAAAGTTGGAAATTATTCTTCGCATGGAAATGATCCCTAGGTGCAAACTCTGGCATCTTCAGGAACGCAGAACATAGTTCGAAGGGTTTGAAGCAGTGGTGGGTTCCTCCCGGTTCCGCCCGGTTCCGCTGAGCCGGTAGTGGTGACGATATGACGTCACCGAACCGGTTCTGGCCTCCCGCCCCCCCCCACGTTATTCTTAGCTTTTATTTGGCCCACCCCAATCTATTGCTGCCTCCTGAGTCCCAGCTGATGGGCTATAAGGAAAAAAACTGTTTAAACTCTTGCCGCAGGGCTTCAAAGGGCCACCCTACAGCTGATCAGTGTTAAAAGGCAGTGTGATGGTAGACCGGTGCCACCAAAAACAAATGAGTAGACCAGTGCCTCCAAAAACAAATGAGTCGACCGGTGCCTCCAAAAACAAATGAGTCGACCAGTGCCTACAAAAACAAATGGGTAGACCAGTGCCTCCAAAAACAAATGAGTAGACCAGTGCCTACAAAAACAAATGAGTGGACCAGTGCCTCCAAAAACAAATGAGTCGACCGGTGCCTCCAAAAACAAATGAGTCGACCAGTGCCTACAAAAACAAATGGGTAGACCAGTGCCTCCAAAAACAAATGAGTAGACCAGCGCCTACAAAAACAAATGAGTGGACCAGTGCCTCCAAAAACAAATGAGTCGACCAGTGCCTCCAAAAACAAATGAGTAGACCAGTGCCTACAAAAACAAATGAGTGGACCAGTGCCTCCAAAAACAAATGGGTAGACCAGTGCCTCCAAAAACAAATGAGTAGACCAGTGCCTCCAAAAACAAATGAGTAGACCAGTGCCTCCAAAAACAAATGAGTCGACCAGTGCCTACAAAAACAAATGGGTAGACCAGTGCCTCCAAAAACAAATGGGTAGACCGGTGCCTCCAAAAACAAATGAGTAGACCGGTGCCTCCAAAAACAAATGAGTAGACTGGTACAGCTCTGCAAGCAGTTAAAAGCCTGGTAGACCAGTACCTCTGCTAAATCCTAAAGAATTGTCACATGACCGTCAAGCCATGCCCACAAAATAAGCCACGCCCACAGAACCGGTAGTAAAAAAAATTTGAACCCATCCCTGGTTTGAAGGGACCTTGGAGGCCTTCTAGTCCAATCCCCTGCTCAAGGAGGAGACCTTATACCTGTGATGGCGAACCTATGGCACACGTGCCAGAGGTGGCACGCAGACCCCTCTCTGTGGGCACGCATGCAGTCGCCAGCTGCTCTTCTGGTTTCCCGGAGCGCTGGAAAATGGCCTGAAAATCAGACTGAAAACGACCTGAAAACAGCCTGGAAAACAGCCCCAAAATGGCCTGAAAAATCGTCTTAAATTGGCCTGAAAAATAGTCTGAAAATAGCCCAAAAAACGACCCAGAAATGGCCCTGGAAATGGCCTGGAAAACAGCCCGGAAAATGGCCCCAAAATGGCCAAAAAATGGCCCAAAACAGCCAAACAATAGGCATATGCGCACTGCCAGCTGTTCTTCAGGTTTCCAGCGCACTGGCGCACACACATGGATGCACATGGATGTGCATTACGGTTTGGGCACTCAGTGCCAAAAAGGTTTGCCATCACTGCCTTATACCATTTCAGATAGGTGGCTGTTCAGTCTTTTTTAAAAAAACCTCCAATAAGGGAGCACCCATGACTTCTGGAGGCCAGCTGTTCCACTGGTTAATTGGCCTCACTGTTAGGAAGTTTCTCCTTAATTCCAGGTTGCTTCTCTCCCTGATTAGTTTCCATCCATTGTTTCTTTTCTTGCCTTCTGGTGCTTTGGAAAATAAGTTGACCCTTTCTTCTTTGTGGCAGCCCCTCAAATGCTCAAATACTGCTATCCTGTCACTCCTAGTCCTTCTTTTCTCTAGACTGGCCATGCCCAATTCTTGCAGTCGTTCTTTGTTGTACTCAAGTGGGAAAACTTTACTAGGGATGGAAGCAGTGGTGGGATTCAGCCGGTTCGCACCCCTTCGGGAGAACCGGTTGTTAACTTTCTGAGCAGTTTGGCAAACTGGTGGTTGGATGAAATCATTAGGGCGGAGAACCGGTTGTTAAATTACTTGAATCCCACCACTGGATGGAAGATTATTCTACACTCTCTGCGTGTTTTATTTATTTATTCCTCTAATTTATAAGACTGCCCATTTCAACAAGTGGGCAGCAAACAGAATGTAAATTAAATAAAAAAATAATTATCAGCTTTATAAAAGTTAAACTAGAAGCATCTATCTGCAATCGCTAATACGAATTGACTTTCAATATCATGGGGAAACTGTTAGTCTGATCCCATGTGGCCAAGATTTAATTTGTTGTTTAAAACTCTGGTATGACTCATCTGTCTCTCTTTCTCTCACTTGATATCTACCTCTCTATCTCTCCCTCTATCTATCATCTCTGTTTCTATCTATCTATCTATCTATCTATCTATCTATCTATCTATCTATCTATCTATCTATCTATCTCTATCCTCCCTATCTATCTATCTCTTCTATCTCTACCGTCTAATCTATCTATCTATCATCTATTTATCATCCATCTATTATCTATTTCTATGTATCTTTCTGTTTATTTGCCACTTTATTTTGTTTTATATTTTTTTCTTTTTCTGCTTTCTCTTCCCCACCCCCTTTTATCCTCATTCAGATATGTTTGTTTCTTAAAGAAATTAAGGGGAGGAAAAAGTCTTATTTTCAGTTTATATTTCTGGAACAGCTTGGTGCCCAGCTAGTTTTTTTGTTTTTTTAACAGTGACTGTCTTTCTCCTCCATTCTTAATTCCTCTCCATCTCTCTCATCTAGATTATCAGATAGATTCCACCAGAGATTTGCAATCCCTCTGTGTTATTTAAGAGCATTTTCTGGTACAAAATTAGGCCACAGAAATGGGAGGGGAAGACAAAGGTTGCATTGATTTAATAATTAGCAATTATGGCTATTGCAGTTTTAAGTGTGTTTTTCCATAATGCGTAAACCCATGAGAGTCTCCTAAGCAGTGGTTAGAGACTGCTAAAATCTGACGCTAAATTTCATAGGAACACGAGGGACGAAGCGTGTCCTTTCCTAAGTCACGGATGAAAATGCCTCTAACCATTCATTAGAGAGGCACAAACTAAGGGCTTAGGGCTGCTATGCCTTCTCCCCAAAACTCATCCGGTTTCTGAATTGTGAATAGAATAGAATGGGATGGGATGGGATGGGAGAGGGGGAGGGAGAGGGAGAATAGGATGGGATAGGAGAGAGAGAATAGCATAGAATAGAATAGAATAGAATAGAATAGAATAGAATAGAATAGAATAGAATAGAATAGAATAGAATGGAATGGAATGGAATGGAATGGAATGGAATGGGATGGGATGGGATGGGATGGGATGGGATGGGATGGGATGGGATGGGATGGGATGGGAGAGGGGGAAGGAGAGGGAGAGGGAGAGGGAGAGGGAGAGGGAGAATAGGATGGGATAGGAGAGAGAGAATAGAATAGAATAGAATAGAATAGAATAGAATAGAATAGAATAGAATAGAATAGAATAGAATGGAATGGAATGGAATGGAATGGAATGGAATGGGATGGGATGGGATGGGATGGGATGGGATGGGATGGGATGGGATGGGATGGGAGAGGGGGAGGGAGAGGGAGAGGGAGAGGGAGAATAGGATGGGATAGGAGAGAGAGAATAGAATAGAATAGAATAGAATGGAATGGAATGGAATGGAATGGAATGGAATGGAATGGAATGGAAAGGAAAGGAAAGGAACAGGATGGGATGGGATGGGATGGGATGGGATGGGATGGGATGGGATGGGATGGGAGAGGGAGAGGGAGAGGGAGAATAGGATGGGATAGGAGAGAGAGAATAGAATGGAATGGAATGGAATGGAATGGGATGGGATGGGATGGGATGGGATGGGATGGGATGGAGTGGGGTGGGGTGGGGTGGGGTGGGGTGGGGTGGGAGAGGGAGAATAGAATAGAATAGAATAGAATAGAATAGAATAGAATAGAATAGAATAGAATAGAATAGAATAGCCGAGTTGGAAGGGACCTTAGAGGTCATCTAGTCCAACCCCCTGTTCATGCAGGAGACTTGTACTAGGGATTCGAACTGCCAAATTGCCGACCTTTCTGATTGACAAGCTCAGTGTCTTAGCCACTGAGCCACCTAGTCAGGCTAGATCTTCTAGTCCAACTCCCTGCTCAGGCAGGAAACCCTACACCAGTGGTGGCTAATCTTTTCTGGAATGAGTGCCCAAAGCGCGCCCTCGCAAATGCGTGCATATGTGCCCAAACTCCCAAAATGCAATGCGTGCTTGGCCCCCCACGCATGCACCCCACCCCCCATGCATGCCTGTGTGCCCCCACATGAGCGCGGCCCCCTACACACACTGGCAGAGACCCGAAGATCAGCTGGCTGGTGGGAGGTGCGGTGACGGCTCCCGTGCCCACAGAGCCACCTCTGGCATGCATGCCATAGATTCACCATCACGGCCCTACACAATTTCAGACAAATGGTTATCCAACCTCTTCTTAAAAACTTCCAGGGTTGGAGCATTCACAACTTCTGGAGGGAAGTTGATTAATTGTTCTCACTGTTCTCGCTTATTTATTAATAATATTTCTATGCCGCCCACTCTCCGAGGACTCTGGGCTGCTTACAACAATCGACAGTATACTAAAATTGTCAGGGCATCGATTAATCCCATGTTTGGCTCTGGGACTAATCACCCTGGTTTAATTAGAGGAGATGGATCGTGGCTCCTCCTTGTTTGCAATATTCTGAAAAAGAAACGCGAAGAAAAGTTCTCTAATAAAATTCATTTATTTGTTATAAAGAAAATAAAACACCTCACTAACTAAGAAAAGTAATTGCTACATTTTTTAAAGTAATTCGGGCCGGCTGCCTTCCAGCAGTCGACACCCCCGTGGCATGAGAACAAAGGAAAGAGTGTGTGAAAGAAGTGAAGGAATGCGGACATGCATAGTAAAATACTGATAAGGAACTTGGCAAACTACTGTAAGTCTATTAGTCCAAAAATAATGAAGCTCAGCTGGGAAATAAAAAAACGCAGTGACAAAAATAGCATATTGCCCCCAACAATCTGGGTCCTCATTTTACCCACCTCGGAAGGATGAAAGGCTGAGTCAACCTTGAGCCGGTGAGATTTGATCTGCTGATCTGCTGAACTAGCAGTCAGCTGAAGTAGCTGCAGTACTGCACTCTAACCACTGCGCCACCTCGGCTTAGGTGGCTGGCGCGTGCATGCGCGCTGGAGCTAAGCCAGGGCAACGCTCACGTGCCCACAGATATGGCTCCACGTGCCACCTGTGGCACGCGTGCCATAAGTTCGCCAAAACGGCCTTAGCACATCTTGTATCTTTTGAAAAAGAAAATAATTTACACAAGTACAGGTAGTCCTCGACTTACAACTGTTCATTTAGTGACCATTCGAAGTTACAACGGCACCGAAAAAAGTGACTTATGTGCGTTATTGCACTTAGCACCCTTGCAGCATCCCTAGGGTCACATGATCAAAATTCAAACGCTTGGCAACCGCGTTTATGACGGTCGTAGTGTCCTGGGGTCACGTGATTCCCTTTTGCAACCTTCGGACAAACAAAGTCTCAATGGGGGAGCCAGATTCACTTAACAACTGTGCTACTAATTTAACAACTGCAGTGATGCCCTTAACAACGATGGCAAGAAAGGTCGTAAAATGGGGCAAAACTCACTTAAGGAATGTCTCACTTAGCAACAAAAATGTTGGCCTGAATTGTGGTCATAAGTCAAGGGCTACCTGTAACAACCTCTTGTGTTCTCTTGTAGGGATAATTGGCTCATGCATATTTTTATTTATTTCATTAAATGTATTGACTGCCCATCTTATCACAATGTAATTCTTGTCGGTTTACAATTTTTCAATCTTGGAAGAAATGACAAGGAATCTAGTTTTCTGGATTCTTGTCCCCACATTCCAGGGGTGAAATGCTCCCAGTTCGGACTGGATCGCTCGATCCGGTAGCAATAGAAGCGGGTGGTTTTACTTTTAAAAGCATTTTTTTCTACAACCTCTTTGGCCAAAAAAATGCTTTTAAAAGTTTTTTTTTAAAAAGCCTCTGATGATCGTGCGGCTCAGCTGGGATCATCAGAGGCTTTTAAAAGCATCTTTTCTACAACCTCTTTGGCCGAAAAAATGCTTTTAAAAGTTTTTTTTAAAAAAGTCTCTGATGATCGTGCGGCTCAGCTGGGATCATCAGAGGCTTTTAAAAGCATTTTTTCTACAACCTCTTTGGCCGAAAAAATGCTTTTAAAAGTTTTTTTTTAAAAAGCCTCCGATGATCGCGCGGCTCAGCTGGGATCATCAGAGGCTTTTAAAAGCATTTTTTCTACAACCTCTTTGGCCGAAAAAATGCTTTTAAAAGTTTTTTTTAAAAAAGTCTCTGATGATCGCGCGGCTCAGCTGGGATCATCAGAGGCTTTTAAAAGCATTTTTTCTACAACCTCTTCGGCCGAAGAGGTTATAGAAAAAATGTTTTTAAAAGGAAAAAAAGCCTTTGCCGATCAGGCAAGTCAGCTGGGGTTGTCAGAGGCTTTAAAAGCATTTTTTTTTCAGCCGAAGAGGTTGTAGAAAAAATGGTTTTAAAAGTTAAAAAAAAAAAAGGTTGGCCACGCCCACTCAGTCATATTAACCCCCCCCCACCAAGCCACGCCCACAGAACCGGTAGTAACAAATTTTACATTTCACCACTGCCACATTCCCATGTTGTAAGTAAAAGAAACAACGAAGGGGAAAATGCTTGAAGAAAATATTCCACATGGGAATTGATTGTGGGTAAAATTCAAGATCTAATTTATATAGGAAAACCCCCGACATTTACGATTTCCAAAATAACAAATAAGACACAAGAAGAAATGGGTACGAAGCCACGGCAGCTCTGCAACTGTACTGGTTCGTACTGGATTTCAGAATTTTTCCCAATAACTTGAAAAGAAAGAGACTCTCGCTGGAAGAGAGGGATTGAAAATTGATCTATTGACTTTGAATTTCATTTTTCTTCCCTAGTTCAATGGTTACCAAGACAGCTTTGTCCACTGTGTGCATACACACCTTATAGAGTGCACAGTCTCTCCCATTCATCAGCCTGAATTTATTTTTGAGCTTCCTTGTGGACATTCCTAAGTAAGATTGGATTCTCTGGATTTTACTTTCTGAACAATAAATGGAGCTATTGAACAAACTCCAATATCACGGAATAAGGCAGAGGAAGAATAGAATGGAATGGAATGGAATGGAATGGAACGGAACGGAACGGAACGGAACAGAACAGAACAGAACAGAACAGAATAGAATAGAATAGAACAGAAAATATGGAGTGGAGTGGAGTGGAGTGGAGTGGAGTGGAATGGAATAGAATAGAATAGAATAGAATAGAATAGAATAGAATAGAATAGAATAGAATAGAATAGAATTGAATTGAATTGAATTGAATTGAATAGAATAGAAAATATGGAATGGAGTGGAGTGGAGTGGAGTGGAGTGGAGTGGAGTGGAGTGGAATGGAATGGAATGGAAAGGAAAAGAAAAGAAAAGAAAAAAGAAAAGAAAAGAAAAGAAAAGAAAAGAAAAGAAGGGATGGAATAGGAAGGATGAGAAGAAGAATAGTAATACAGTCAAGGAGAGAAGCAATCTGGAATTAAGGAGAAACTTCCTAATAGTGAGGACTATTAAACAATGGAACCTCTTGCTTCCAGAAGTTGTAGATGCTCCAACAATGGAGGTTTTTAAGAAGAGATTGGACAGTCACTTGTCTGAAATGGTATAAGGTCTCCTGCTTGAGCAGGGGGCTGGACTAGAAGATGGCCAAGGTCCCTTCCAACTCTTCTCTTCTCTTCTCTTCTCTTCTCTTCTCTTCTCTTCTCTTCTCTTCTCTTCTCTTCTCTTCTCTTCTCTTCTCTTCTCTTCTCTTCTCTTCCCTTCCCTTCCCTTCGCTTCCCTTCCCTTCCTTTCCTTTCCCTCCTCTCCTCTCCTCTCCTCTATTCTATTCTATTCTATTCTATTCTATTCTATTCTATTCTATTCTATTCTATTCTATACTATTCTATTCTGAAATTTTCTGAGTGTTAGAACAATTAATTAGTGGAATAGTGTGCTTCCAGAAGTTGCAGATGCTCCATCACTGTAGGATTTTAAGAAGAGATTGGACAGCCATTTGTCTGAAATGGTACAGGGTCTCCTGCTTAAGCAGGGGGTTGGACTAGAAGACCTCCAAGTCCCTTCCAAGTTCCAACTCTGTTATTCTATCTGTTAAACATTATCCTAGGACGTATATATTCGCCTTCATTCATGAATATTGACAACTTTAAGAAAGAAGAACTTGAATAAAAACTCATCAAGTCAGACCAGAGTTTCTGAACCTCAGCAAATTTTAAGACGTATGGACTTCAATTCCCAGAGTGCATGTGGTCTTCAGTTATCTAAAGCAGATGTCAGCACTTCAACCTGCATTTACTCTAGTACTGACATAAGAAGGAGAAGAGGGGGCAGCTGGCAAGAGGACGCTTGACTTCTCACCTACTTATTTTCCCTGAAGATAATATCCCCTAGGAGATGAGATGGGAGGGGGGAAATTCTTGGGAGCTGAAGTAGTAGATATGGGGAGAGTGATTTGGAAGAGGGCCAATGAGACACAGAGAATTGGGGAACGGAAAGGGAAGGTTTGGGGTCAGGAAGTCATTGTTGGCTACGCCACAATCGGGGACAGGTTGTCATGCTTAATAAAATGAAAGATTTCTTCAAAGACTATTTGTTTGGAAATGCAATTTATTTTATTTGAGACGACATCGAAACCTGACAGCAGGGCTCTCCAACCTTGACAACTTTAAGACTTGTGGACTTCAACTCCCAGAATTCCTCAGCCAGCAAAGCTGGGAGTTGAAGTCCACAAGTCTTAAGGTTACGAAGGTTGGAGACCTTCTAAAGGATTGTCATTTAAAGGATGGGAGCAGGGACCGGTTGATTTAGATTAGAAGGTTAAAATGATGAGCGAGTGAAGATCAGCCTTTCCTGGAAACATGTACCCTCCTGCTTCCCAAATGCCTAAGAGAAGTAAAAGTTTGTTTGTTTATCAAATTTTGTTTGTTTATCAAATTTATATAGCTGCCCATCTCACTGAGGCAACTCTGGGCAGCATACAACAATAGATTAAAAAATATAAACAAACAGCAAGTAGAACATGCCCAAAGATGCTTTTACCAAAAACTTACCAGAACTGAAGAAGCTTCATGGATGAGAAGCGAAACGTTTTCAAAGCAGAAACCTCCCCAAAAAAGTCCAGTTGTCTTTTGGAAAAACTATTGTTCTGACCTAGGCTTCCTGAGTCAGTAAAACACACGAGTAGACCCAAAAACCTCTTTTATTGCAACAGCTGTGAATTCTGTTCATTCACAGATGAGTCCCAAATAGTTGTAAATAGTCCTTCAGGATATTCACCCACCTTTATCTCCCTTGACACGCGGCCAAAGACCTAACTGGCAAATCCAGAATCAAACAGAGCTTCAGGCTTTAAACTGAACAGAATTAACAACGTTGCTTCCTGCAAAGGCTCATGTTCCTTTGCTTCCAATCATCTCCAAGCTGATCTGTCCCCGTCTACACACACACACAAACACAGCCAGCCGAGGGTTAAGAAAGTACTTGGCACGCACACAGGTCGTTATCTCAAACTTGGCAAGAATATAAGCACCGTCTGCCAAGAGCTTTACTGCAACAGATAACATAAAATTACATACGCATTGCAAATAGTCCAGCAAAACAATATCCCTTCGGCAGCTTCAGACGTTGTTCAAGTGACTAGCCAGAGTTTGTTTTTGTTCATCACGGAGTTTTACCAGCCACCACCCTCTCTTATATAGTCTCTGGGGTGTGGTCCAGTGACTCAGCTATAATCCCTAGCACGCCTCCTTAACTGCTGCAACCGTTAATCACGCCTTCGTTGGCGTGCATCCAGGAACGACGGCTCTCCTTCCTCACCCTCATCAGAGACATCTGGCTCCTGGCCAATCTCCCCTTCCTCGGCCGGCACCTGAGGCAGTGCCAGAGGGGAGGGGCCTGGAGAGAGAGGCCTGGCTGACTCCTCTCCCTCATGTTTGGAGCCTTCTTCCTCCGATGAGATCAGAGGGCAGGGCCACAACACCAGCCTTACTCCCAAGGTGTCCCTTTTGTTTTAGCTGTTTTTGCCTTCTGGCAGCTCTGCGCATGCGTGCACTGGAAACAGGCTCCCCCTGTTCCTCTGCCTCGCTGAGGTCCGACTTTGGAGGCTTCGGAGGTAGCATGCACCTCCCAGATGGCCCTTTCTCTGCCTCCAATGTAGAGCCCTCATCAGAGCCTTCCCCAGCCTTCAGGACTGGCCCATGTTCCTCCCCAGCCTCCTCACTGTCCGACTCTGCGGCCAGGTCCGCAGGCCACCGGCGGGCCATAACAGCTATCTCTGGGACAACCATGACTTGGATGATTGAGAATCTCCACAGACAGTGAATAGAAATATTTTTAAAATCCTAGATACAAATAATGCAGATTATTATCATCACCTCGACCTGATTCCTTTCATCTAATCTATTTGCAGGGTTGTTGGGAAGGTTGACATGGACACAAGGAATTAAAACCGAAAGCTGAGTTGCACCGTGGCTGATTTTACATCACACTTTGTGAAAATGGAGGCCAGAGATCGAAGGTTAGTGAGAAATCAACATGTCTTGGAATGGTGTGTGAACTAGATCATCCTATTAAGCCAAAATAAAGTTTGCTTGCTTGACTTATTATATGTTCTGAACTCACAGCAACATCTGATTTTTAATAATCAGATTTAGAGTTATGTGTGCTATAAAAATGGCTAAAAATGGCTAAAAAGCCATTTATTCTTTTGATATCTCCATATATAGGTAGTTCTCCACTTATGACCAGTCGCTTAGCGATGGTTCAAAGTTATAACTGACGTACTGGAGGGAAACTTATGACCTGGATTCAAAGTTCCAACAGTAGCCGCCTCTCACAGTCACATGACCAAGTCACGTGACTTCAGGCACTCAGCAACTGCACCGCTGCACCCAGCGTCACCTGACTGCGTTTTATAATGGTTTTGCCAAAAAAACATCACTTACTTGCGGTTTTTGGCAAAATCACGCCTATAAGCAAATCAATGGCTCGCTTAATAACCACAGCATTCTCTTAACGACTTCTGGAAAAAAACGGTTGTAAAATTGGGTTGGTTATGTGCTTCTAGAGAAGAATAAAAATCTCCACACTGGTCTCTGTAACTGGGCAATGAAAACCTCGGTCCTTTTTAGATGTGTCACACATTTGTTATGGGTATATAAAAAGGCCAGAACTCTGACCTTTTTGGTCCCTCCAAGGACACCTCTGTACACATACCCTGTTTCCCCAAAAATAAGACATCCCCTGATAATAAGCCCAATTGGGCTTTTGAACGCATGCGCTAAAATAAGCTTCCCCCCGAAAATAAGCCCTCTCTGAAAATATTTAAACACAGAGCTGGAAATCAGGTAAGACAACAAGAGGAGCCCCATCTTGCTCCACATGCCCCAAAATAATATGACCTCCCCGAAAATAAGGCCAAGAGCTTATTTCGGGGTTCAAAAAAATATAAGACAGGGTCTTATTTTTGGGAAAACACAGTAGCCATATTCACACAATTACAGGTAATCCTCAATTTATGTTGTGGCCCGTCAGCGGCCTGTGTGGCTGGTGGCTGATTCGGACAGTGAGGAGGCTGGTGTGGGGCTGCGCCAGCAGCCTGTGCAGCTGGCACTCGAGTCGGACAATGAGGTTGGAGAAGATGTGGTGCCAGAGGCGGGGATTCATCCAAGGCCTTCAGAACCTCCAGAAGCTCCTTTAAGTGAAGAGGAAGAAGAGGAGGAGCCTTTTCTCGATGCACGGGCACGCAGAGCTGCCAAAAGGCAGGAGTGGCTCCTCAGGAGGAGGTCTCCTCGAGAGTAAGGCTTGGGGCTAATTGGCCACTCCCTTAGCCTATTTAAGGAGGAACGCCGACTGAAGCAATTTGCAGGGAACAACTTCGTTCACTCTCCTTCGTGCCTCGATCTTAGTTCTCTGCAAATTGCTTCTGGGCTTTCTGCCAACCATAGTAAGATTAAGATTATTTATTCTTTGGATTCTTGCAGGCTGTTAAGAAAGTTAATTAACAGCCTTTGTTTGAAAAAAAAACTGATTTTATTTTAGTAAACTAAGGTTTGTACAGACTTTGTGTGTGCAGCGTTCTTTGGGGTCCACAACTGGGGCAGAACAATTTACCGCAGTTCATTTAATGACAATTTGAAGTTACAATGGCACTAAAAAAAGTGATTTATGACCATTTTTCACATTTACGACCATTGTAGCATCCCCATGGTCACGTGATCAAAATTCAGGCACAACTGGTTCATATTTATGACAGTTGCAGCGTCCCCAAGGTCATGCGATCCGCTTTTGTGACCTTCTGACGAGCGAAATCAACCGGGGAAGTCAGATTCACTTGACAACCGTGTTACTAACTTATCAAGCGCAGGGATTCGCTTAGCAACTGTGACAAGAAAGGTCGCAAAATGGGGCAAAAGTCACTCAACAACTGTCTCGCTTAACAACAGAAATTTGGGGCTCAATTATGGTCATAAGTCGAGGACTACATATAAGTGGTCCTGTTTGAAGCAATGGTGAAATCCAATTTTTTTTTTACTACCGGTTCTGTGGGCGTGGCTTGATGGGCGTGGCAGGGGAAGGATACTGCAAAATCCCCATTCCCTCCCCACTCCAGGGGAAGGATACTGCAAAATCCCCATTCCCACCCCACTCCAGGGGAAGGATACTGCAAAATCCCCATTCCCTCCCCGCTCGTGGGGGAAATATACTGCAAAATCTCCATTCCCACCCTACTCCAGGGGAAGGATACTGCAAAATCCCCATTCCCTCCCCGCTCGTGGGGGAAATATACTGCAAAATCTCCATTCCCACCCTACTCCAGGGGAAGGATACTGCAAAATCTCCATTCCCTCCCCACTCCAGGGGAAGGATACTGCAAAATCCCCATTCCCACCCCACTCCAGGGGAAGGATACTGCAAAATCCCCATTCCCTCCCCGCTCGTGGGGGAAATATACTGCAAAATCCCCATTCCCACCCCACTCCAGGGGAAGGATACTGCAAAATCCCCATTCCCTCCCCGCTCGTGGGGGAAATATACTGCAAAATCTCCATTCCCACCCTACTCCAGGGGAAGGATACTGCAAAATCTCCATTCCCTCCCCACTCCAGGGGAAGGATACTGCAAAATCTCCATTCCCTCCCCACTCCAAGGGAAGGATACTACAAAATCCCCATTCCCACCCCACTCCAGGGGAAGGATACTACAAAATCTCCATTCCCTCCCCACTCCAGGGGAAGGATACTGCAAAATCTCCATTCCCACCCTACTCCAGGGGAAGGATACTGCAAAATCTCCATTCCCTCCCCACTCCAAGGGAAGGATACTACAAAATCTCCATTCCCTCCCCACTCCAGGGGAAGGATACTGCAAAATCTCCATTCCCTCCCCACTCCAAGGGAAGGATACTACAAAATCCCCATTCCCTCCCCACTCCAGGGGGAAGGATATTGCGAAATCTCCATTCGCACCCCACTCTGGGGCCAGCCAGAGATGGTATTTGCCGGTTCTCCGAACTACTCAAAATATCCGCTACCGGTTCTCCAGAACCTGTCAGAACCTGCTGGATTTCACTCCTGGTTTGAAGGTACCCAAAGATGCAGTCCAGTGACCAAGAGGGCGATACGTTATTAACATTGGATGCTCAACCAAACAACGCAAACCCCGCATTTAATTGGCATTTTTTAAAATCGGAAAGCCAGCGCCGAAAACAAGCCCATGTACATCGACATATTTAAAAATCCTTCTAACGGTGGATAAAAACCAGTCGCGAAGCAGTTAAGCTATTGGCAACAAGCGTTTCCTAATAAACACTCAGCTAATTCCGTACGAAAAGCACTAATTAGAAAAGCAATAATAATCGGTGTAATTGCTCTAAATTACCCTCCAAACAGTGAAATGTGTTTGGGTACAAAAACACAGCTGCTACTAGGGGCCTTAACGCAGCCACCACTAAACTAAAGTCAGCTTCATTTTTCACTACTGCCCTCTAGAGTCGCACAGGGCAAAAAACACTCAGCAGGTATGAACTTTTAACATTCTTATACATGAAAGTGCACTTGAAGCTGTGAAGTTTTCCTGGGTGACACTGCGAAGGAACAGAAAACGTGACGTACAGAAATGCACGGCACGATTTCGTGAGTCCTAAAGGCCCAAGAATATCTTTTCAACACCCGCGTTGTAGCCATCACAACGTCACAATAAGAAATAAAAATTACTGGTATTTCTCCCACTAACAATTCTCTTCTTCTCTGGCCAAAGGAGGGGAAATCTTTGCATGACTTCTTTTTTAAAATAATAATAAGTCCAGAAGACTCAAAAGCTTGAAAGCTTTCAGTTTTGCTCTGGGAAGTGACTTTATTGAGACTAGCGTAATAATTAATAGAATCGTAGAATCGTAGGATTGCAGTATGTAAGGGGAAAAAAAAGATTCATTTAATTCAGGGGTGTCCAAGCTTGGAAACTTTAAGCCTTGTGGACTCAAAATTTCCAGAATTCGCCAGACAGCATAGTGAATTCTGGGAGTTGAAGTCCACAAGTCTTAAAGTTTCCGAAGTTGGACACCCCTGATCTAATCCAATCCTCCGTAATGTGTAGAGAATCAGCCAAAATTTAGTTGGTTTGGGCTGATTTCTTGACAATGGTTTAGCTCAGGTGTCAGCAACCTGCGGCTCCCGAGCTGCATGTGTCTCTTTGGGCCCTCTGCTGTGGCTCCATGTCAAGTGATCCCCCCACTGGCTGGCCCCACCCCTATCCCTCCCCTCCTCACCTGGCCTGAGAAGGTAAGGGCGATGGCGGGGGATGGAGAAGCAGCCAGGGCAGAGACAGAGAGATACAGAGAGAGTGGGAGAGAGACAGACATAGAGAGGTACAGAGAGGTGGGGAGGGAGGGAGGAGGGAGGGAGAGAGAGAGAGAGATCAAAAGGGTTTTCTGATTCCCTGTGTTTTTTAACAACTGGTTCTCTGTCCTAATGACTAGCTAGATAGGCGTGGCTAGGGAGTCATGTGACTGGTGGAAGTGAGTGACATCGAGTTGGCCACGCCCACCCAGGTTTTGTGGCTCCCGGTGTTTTCTTTTCTGTGGGAAATGGGTCCAAATGGCTCTTTGAGTGTTTAAAGTTGCAGACCCCTGGTTTAGCTGCTAAATCATCATCAAGAAACAGCTGTCCAGCCTCTTCTTAAAAACCTCCAGAGATGGAGACCCACAACAACTTCCATGGGTCAACTCATCCGTTGATGTAATGGTATACACCTTACCATCAAAAAGCTTTTCTTCATATCGAAATGAAATTCACCCAAAATAATTCAAAATAAGAAGACGGGTGAATTATTGAGGTGGTTCTGCTATTATTAGCATTCTTTTAGCCAATATGTCTTCTTTTTGGCTCTGTTTTTATAGTTTTTAATTGTTTGCTATTTATTAACTGGTGTTTTTTTGTTCGTTTGTTTTCTTGTAGAGTCATTTGTTTTGATATGGGTAGTCAGCTATATAAATTTAACAAATAAATAAAATAACCCAAACTCTATAAAAATATAAAAACATTTATATACATGCACAAGGAAAACAAATATCTACTCTCAAATATTGATGGTAATAAATGAGAATAAACGAATAAGTACAGTTTATTCTGGACAGATATTTATCTCCTCATGTCATGCTAAACTAACCTTCCCCATTCAAGGACTCTCAAGTTATGTTAAACTACAATCTCCATAATTCCCCATCAGCATTGTGACTAACCATACTGTCTTGGAATTCTGTCAGCTGTAGTCTGGCTGAGTTTAAGACGTGGGGGAAAGAGTTCTCTTGATCATTTCCATTTGCAATTTGACTCACACCATAGTCTTCATTTGTCCTCACCCGACAGAGTCAAGGAAGTGGCATTCGAAAGCTTGAACCTGCATTAACACATCTTGCTAATGTGGGTTAATATTAACCGTGTTTCGTTTGTCTAATTCTAGGCTGCATAAACAGAGGGATAGAAGAATCAAGATCACGTGAAGTGTTAATACCGCTTTATAATGCCTTGGTAAGGCCACACTTGGAATATTGCATTCAGTTTTGGTCGCCACAATGTAAAAAAGATGTGGAGACTCTAGAAAGAGTGCAGAGAAGAGCAACAAAGATGATTAGGGGACTGGAGGCTAAAACATATGAAGAACAGATGCAGGAATTGAGTATGTCTAGTTCAATGAAAAGAAGGACCAGGGGTGACATGATAGCAGTGTTCCGATATCTCAGGGGTTGCCCCAAAGAAGAGGGAATCAAGCTATTCTCCAAAGCACCTGAGGGCAGGACAAGAAGCAATGGGTGGAAACTAATCAAGGAGAGAAGCAACCTAGAACTAAGGAGAAATTTCCTGACAGAACAATTAAGCAGTGGAACGACTTGCCTCCAGAAGTTGTGAATGTTCCAACACTGGAAGTTTTTAAGAAGATGTTGGATAACCCTTTGTCTGAAGTGGTGTAGGGTTTCCTGCCTAAGCAGGGGGTTGGACTAGAAGACCTCCAAGGTCCCTTCCAACTCTGTTGTTCTATTCCATTCTGTCATTTAACTTGGCACTGATGATGTTACCTAGTTCGGTAATGTAATGAAAAGAACGGTATTCAGGTATTTTATTTATTTATTAAATTTGTATACCGCCCTACTCCCGAAGGACTCAGGGTGGTGAACAGCCATAAAATAAAACATATAGATACAAAATTTAAAATAGAGATAAAACAAATTAAATAAATTTGGCTGAACCATTTTAAAACCCCAATAATTTAAAACCAAATTTAAAATTCCCATTTAAAAGAGGAAAATTGAGGTCAGGCCAGCTTGATGAAATAGGAACGTCTTAAGCGCGCGACGGAAGGAGCGCAGTTCCGGGATCCTCCGTATCTCCGGGGGGAGCTCGTTCCAGATAGTAGGTGCCCCCACAGAGAAGGCTCTCCCCCTGGGGGCCGCCAGTCGACATTGTTTGGCCGACGGCACCCGGAGGAGCCCCTCTCTATGGGAGCGTACTGGTCGGAGGTTTGGAGGGAGAGTGGAAATTGTATTTCATTTCATTTATTTTATTTTATTTTATTTTTTGCAATGTATGCAATCTTCTCCATCAGGTCAGCCCCCCTCAGCGGAGCGCTTCCTACAACTCTTCTTCTAACTGTCCGTTAGAAGGAACTCGGGAGAGGAAGCTGGGTGAAGTCAGCTCTGCTCCATTGACAGCTATATTTCGTGTGTCCCCCACACACTCCTCCTCCTCCCTGCAATCAGCCCTCCTAGACACATATTAAATGCCTGCTCCTTTTTTTCCCCCATCTCCCCTGTGCTTTGCCTTTTGTAAAAAGCCTCCTGTGTCTTTGAGGTCTTATTGTGCGCGCTCTGGCCGAGTGGAAAATTTAATTTGAAGCTAATTAGCTTTGAAGTTGGCGAACGTCCTCAAGTTACGGGGGTTTCTCCTTTCCCTTACCAGAGAGGAAGACGTGACTCACCTGTAGCCAACGTTTGACAATGCTGGCATCGCAAGGGAGATGACAAAGACAGCGAAGGATGGCTTTTGTCTCCGGCTGAAAGGTCAAAGGTAGTTTATGACATGATTCTAATTAATACTTTATTACCCGTAAATGGCCAGAGGTTCCCTTTTGTGAGCATTTAGTATTATTAGCTAAAGGTTTGGTTTGCATGCAAAAGATCCTTATCATCACAATTAGCTTGTTCTCTTTTCTTCGGCTTTCAAGCGACATGGCCTTGAAGTCCTTACTCTTGAACTTCCCTGAAAAGGAAGCCACAGTTTGTGTCAACAACATTTCAGTGGAAATCTAATCACTTATGCCGGCTGCTCCGAGGTGCCTCGGTCACGGGAAGGTCACTGCTCAACGGCAGCAGAGTTCAGAGCGAGCCCTGGGGTTCAGCCAAAAGATCGAGACAAAAGGACCCTCACCTGTGCCCCCCGTGCGGCTTCGGCAACCGGGCACCAACTGCCGCAATTATGGGATTGGCACGAAGTCAAAGTTACCCGGAACTCAGGTTTTCTCTCCAAGGTTCTTTACTTATCTCGGTTATGCAGAGAAGAGCACCCAAGATGATTAGGGGACTGGAGGCTAAAACATATAAAGAACGGTTGCTGGAATTGGGTATGTACAGTTTAATGAAGTAAGGGATGCGGTGGCTCAGTGGCTAAGATGATGAGCTTGTCGATCGAAAGGTCGGCAGTTCAGTGGTTCGAATCCCTAGTGCCGCATAACGGGGTGAGCTCCCGTGACTTGTCCCAGCTTCTGCCAACCTAGCAGTTCGAAAGCACGTAAAAAATGCAAGTAGAAAAATAGGGACCACCTTTGGTGGGAAGGTAACAGCGTTCCGGGCGCCTTTGGCATTTAGTCATCCCGGGCACATGACCACAGAGACATCTTCGGACAGCGCTGGCTCTTCGGCTTTGAGGACCCAGTTGTGGGGGCAATAAGCTGACTTTGTATAAATATACAAAAGGATGAAGGCTATTGCTTAGCACATTGTAAGCCGCCCTGAGTCTCCGGAGAAGGGCGGCATATAAATCAAATTTTAAAAAAAACAGAGATGAGCACTGCCCCCTAGAGGTGGGAACGACTAGCACATATGTGCGAGCGGAACCTTTACCTTTAGTTTAATGGAAAAGAAGGACTAGGGGTGACATGATAGCAGGGTTCCAATATGTCAGGAGCTGCCACAAAGAAGAGGGAGCCAAGCTATTCTCCAAAGCACCTGAGGGCAAGACAAGAAGCAACGGATGGAAACCCCACCCCGTGCATCCTGTTTTTGCCAAAAACAGGCACATTTTTCACAAAAATGGGGCCTGCAGAGGGTTTGGGAGGCCTGCAGAGTGCTCCTGGGGGCTGGAGGGGGGGGCAAAAACATGATGCATGGGGGTTTTGGGAGGCCCAAAACAGGCCCATTTTTTGCAAAAAACGGGGGTGTTTTTGCCCTCCCCAGCCCTCAGGAGCACTCTGTAGGCCTCCCAAACACTGCGTGTCCCATTTTCATGAAAAATGGGCCCGTTTTTGGCTTCCCAACCCTCCCCATGTGTCACATTTTTGCCCTCCCCAGCCCCCAGGAGCACTCTGCAGGCCTCCCAAACCTTCTGCAGGGCCCGTTTTTGTGGGAAAATGGGCCTGTTTTTCACAAAAGCGGGATACACAGAGGGTTTGGGAGGTCCTGAAGAGTGTTCCTGGGGGCTGGGGAGGGCAAAAACTTTTTTTTTTCCTGGTTTACTTCTTCGAAATCTTGGTGCGTCTTATAGTCTGAAAAATACGGTATATTTTTAATTGAATTAAATAACTGAATGGAATGGAATCTCTTCCATCTCCTTTACTTGTAAAACGTCCTTGTGAATACTCAAGTGTAGGAGAAAGAGTGAGGGAACCTTGGGACGGAGTCAGAAGGGAAATCAGCCTCGAATCTGTACATAGCCACAAGCGAACTAAATCCAACCCCACTTAAATTTGATTGATCCTTATCTAATTCCAGGCAGGTGCTAACCTGCTCCTATGTATGTTTAATCTGATGTTTTAGTGTTGTTATTGTTTTAAAATGTTTTTAGCATGTTCCACTGTAATTTTTTTTAACCTGTAAACCACCCAGAGTAATTGATTGAGATGGGTGGCTGTAGAAACTAAATACATAAACTAACATATAAATAACTGTTAGTTATGTGCATAGACACGAGCAACAATAAATCAATTTATTTTTATTTTTTTAAAAGAAACCTTTATTAACACTTAAAATCCGAAAATACAAGTTAAAATACCTCTATAACAAAAATACATCCGTAATAATTATACAATTCAACGTCTTTCTGACAGTACTTAATTCTTAACTTTCTTCATCTATTCCCACATATTCCTACTTAATCGACATATTTAATCACATTTTATATCTTATTTTGATCTATACATTCCTTATTTTTAATTTCTATCCATTGATACCAATTACCCCAAGTTAAGTAATATTCCAAGTCTTCCTTATTATTTAATTCTAAAGTAAGCTAGAATCGTACTTGCGCAAGCTTGGAAAATGTCCACTATTCCAACAGACTGTGCAATAATCCGGAAAATTTTCGAATGTGCAGAAATGGACAAACTTACTTTAACAATAAATCAATTTAACTATATCTTCACATATGGCTCTGATCTTCAACATCTTACAACCAACCCCATTAGGTAGACCAGCAATCTGGAATTAAGGAGAAAGTTCCTAACAGTGAGGACAATTAACCAGTGGAACAGCTTGCCTTCAGAAGTTGTGGGTGTTTTATCTTTTTAAGAAGAGACTGGATAGTTACTTGTCTGAAATTGTATAGGATTGTCAGCACTTCAAGCTGCATTTACTCTAGTGCTGACATAAGAAGGCTAAGTGGAGGCGTCTGGAAAGGGACTTTTCACCTACTTATTTTCCCTGGAGATAATATCCCCTAGGAGATGGGATGGGAGGAGGGAAATTCCTTTGAACTGGAGCAGTAGATTAGGGGCAGAGTGACTTGGAAGATGGCCAATGAGTGCAGGGGAGTGGGGAATGGAAAGGGAGGGTTTGGGGTCTGGAAGTCAGTGTTGGCTGCAATGGAGTCAGAGTCAGAATGTCGTGCTTAATAAATAGGAGTTTTTCTTCAAAGACTTTGTTTGAAATGCAATTTATTTGAGATGACCTCGAAACCTGACAGATTTCCTACTTGAGCAGGGGGATGGACTAGAAGACCTCCAGAGTTCCTTCCAGCTCTATTCTGATTCTGACCCGAAAATCAATTCCAAGGGAAGATTAACACTGCTTTTATTGAGTTTGATTCTAATAACCAAATCTTGCAAATCCGGTTGTGTTGAACCTCCCTCCCCCTTCTTATACTTCTGTGAATTAGGAAGGTGTCTACTCGGGAAAAATATAGGTTAAGAGGTCTGAAAGGATATGGGGGAGATCCACAGGGGAAAAAAATCTCACTCTCAGTCTTTAGGTTCAATAGATCTTACGATGGGTCACACTTGCTGTGGGAATCGTTTTGTGAGAGAATCTACAACAGATTTGCAAATTTTCCAATGTGCCCACTGCCCAAATGTTTGCTTTGTGTTGGCTGAGAATCAAGGTATTCTTTTGTGTGTGTGTGTGTGTGTCTTTTGTGTGTATTTGTGCGTAAAGGTCCCCTTAGTGCTGTGAAATCTATTTAAGATTGAAAAATCCAGTGCTATTTATTTTATTTATTTATTTAGTTCAATGCCGCCTTTCTCCGGAAACTTAACTATTAGGTATAGTTAATCAAGAACACAAGTTTTATCTATATTTTTTTTATTTTTTATCTATCAAGTTTTATCATATTTCATCTTTGCTTTATTAAAGATCCTGGCATCTCTCCACAGCCTTAAATATAAACTAGTATATATACATTCTAGGAAACAATCATCTTGAAATGGAGTCCTGCCCTTTTTATTTCCCATTTCAGCAACTCTATAAATATAGGACTTGATATGATAATGCCATTTGTAGGATTATAATATAATATCAATCGTGTTAGAAGGAGCACTCAGGTTGTTATGTTCCTCTTCCACATTTCTAGCTTCCTTTCCCTTCCTTGTTTCTTTTTCTGGATTTGCTTTTTTTAAAAAAAAAAAGAAGAAGAAGAAGAAGAAATTATAAAAGATCAAGGCTGGAAAATCTACTGCTACAAGTGCAGAACAGAAAAAGACAAGCATTTCCAAGAATTCAGCGCCACCCAGTGTTAGAGCTTCAAATATCATGTGGGGGGGGGGGAGGAAATTGTCTTATCAAAAATCAGAACATTCTTTCATTTGGCCTAATATTGCCAATGTTGGCTGTTAGTACAGCAGTGAGTTTCCAATATTTTTACCATGGTTCACCCCGCATGCACATGTGTGCACTTTGCTCACTCGCGTGCCTTCCGTGCATGAACCCGGCCGGCCTCAAAATCATGCCTAAATAGGACGGCATAGAGCCAGGGCTGGTGGGCAGGCTGGGGCTGGTGGGCGGGCCCACCCGTGATTTTTTTTTTTTAATTTGATTTATATGCCGCCCTTCTCCGGAGACTCAGGGCGGCTTACAATGCGCTAAGCAATAGCCTTCATTCTTTTGTATATTTATACAAAGTCATCTTATTTCCCCCACAATCTGGGTCCTCAATTTACCTACCTTAGAAAGGATGGAAGGCTGAGTCAACCTTGAGCCTTGGCGAGATTCGAACCTGCAGTAATTACAGGCAGCTGGTCTTAATAACAGGGTGCTTTAGATCACTGAACTACCAAGATTCTACCGGTTCGCTGAAACCGGTACGAACCGGCTGAATACCACCTCTGTGTTAGTCCTTTCGAAAGAGGCCTGGTGCACCTTTGAACCATATCGGCCCCCTCTTAAGACAAGGCCACGTGGATGTGATTTGAAAAACAAATATAGTTCTCGACTTACAACAGTTCATTTAGTGACCATTCGAAATTACAGCAGCTCTGAAAAAAAGTGACTTAGGACTGCTTTTCACACTTACGACCATTGGAGCATCCCCAGAGTCACATGATCAAAATTTAGACACTTGGCAACCGATTCGTATTTATGACGGTTGCAGCATCCCGGGGTCATATACTATAATTCACCTTTTGCGATCTTCTGACGAGGAAAGTCAATGGGGAAGCCAGATTCACTTAACAACCGTGTTACTAATTTAACAACTGGGGGTGATTCACTTAACAACTGTGAAAGAACAGGCATTTTTGAGAAATGGATTGGGAGTGCATTTGTAGGGCGCAGGGACATTCTAAGCAGAAATTTCCTGACATTGCCGAATATATAATAGAAATGTACCCATCAGGAGTAAAATGCACTTACCTTTGCTACCGGATCGGAAATGTGAGTGCGCGCACCTCTTCTGTGTATGCGCAGAGCCTTCTGCAAAGCATTAACAGAGGGTCAAAAACAGGACGTGATGACATCCGGGTGGGTGGGTGGAGCCTCCCGCCTCCAGCCTTACCGGATCGCGCGAGCCGGATAGATCCAGCTGGATTTCAATGCTGGTACTCATGCTGTATAGCAGGGGTGTCCAAACTTGGCAAGTTTAACACTTGTGGACTTTAACTAAAATAACCAGGCTTAGGGCCTGGTTATTTACGGGACCGCCTGCTGCCGCAAACGGCCTCCCACCAACCGGTACGGTCTCACAGAGAGGGACTCCTCCGGGTGCCGTCGGCCAAACAATGTCGGCTGGCGGCTTCCAGGGGGAGAGCCTTCTCTGTGGGGGCACCTACTATCTGGAACGAGCTCCCCCCGGAGATACGGAGGATCCTGGATCTACGCACCTTCCGCCGTGCTCTCAAGACCTTTTTATTTCACCAGGCTGGTCTAGCCTAACCTCTCCCATTCTCTTTTTAATGTAAATTTTAATTTGTTCTTAATCTGGGGTTTTAAATTTGTCTTGGGCTAAATTGATTTAATTCAATTTTACTTCTGCTCGTAAATTTTTGTATTCTATGTGTTTTATCTTGTGCCTGTTCACCGTCCTGAGTCCTTCAGGAGTAGGGCGGTATATAAATCAAATAAAAATGAAAATGAAATGAACTCCCAAAATTCCCCAGCCAACATGGGGAATTCTGGCAGTTGAAGTCCACAATTCTTAAAGTTGCCAAGGTTGGATCCCCCCAGCTGTACACTGTTACCAAAAAAAAAAAAAAGTTACATATTTTTCCAATTTGGGGGGTAAATAGATGAGTAGGTAGAGGAAATATAACCTTAGAACCTCATAAGGAAGGAAAGTGCCGTAGTTAGTAGAGAATAATTCAGTCATCATCTTGCAGGGAGTTATTTTGTAGGCCATTAAATTAGCAACTGCAATTTCTGTGGTATGCTCGAATGCTATATTCTCCCTGTGCCCTGGAGGTACAGCCAAAGAGGCCGGGATACCATTGTGTTCCTATAATTATTAAAAGAAAAAGGCTAATCGCTTTTCTCAGGAAGGGAAAACAACGCAATTAGCTGTAACCCAACTGTTGGGTTTCAATGATGCTTCCATTTCTATGGTAGACTCCAAGTCACTTCCGATGCTGTGCTGCCATCATGTGGCGACATGTTGTATAACAGCTAATAGTAGCCTTTAGTAATCCAATATTAGAGTTCCGCTCTGCCCCATTTTAAAGAGAATTCATTCCATTCAGGTTCACAAAACAACAAATGGATTGTAGTGTGCCTTAATGTGATGGTCTGATTCACACAACTACCAACCTTAATCTAGCATGCTGTACCAATCCAGAAAACATGCCAAACTAAGCCTTGTATGTGCTTTCCGCTGTAAATGTCTATGGAGATTCGCAGTCACTCCTGTTATAAACATTGAGGGTTCCAGGGTCATAAATCCTAGGCATCCGATTGGATGGCCAGTTTGGGGCAGAGAGGCAGGTCCTTGTCAACATATCTGGGGGTTCTTCTGTTGTTAGGCAAAACATCCCTTTTAGAGATGGAGAAGCCCATTGCTACAGGGGATGGAACGTTGAGACAATGGTGGGCGTGTCCGTCATTGAGGATGGAACGTTGGGGTTCCTCACCTTTCTACAAGGTTACAGTTCTCTCCTTGAGCTGTATTGTGAGCAGGTGAGGGGGCTCCTCTTTGAATCAGATGGACTTTGACTGGGCCAGGGAAGTCAATTTGGGTCTGATAGGCTTGGACATAGAGATAAATCTGGTTGACTCTGCTCATGTCCAAAAGACAGGGGAGAAGATAATTTAGAATAGAATTGAATAGGGTAGGGTAGGGTAGGGTAGGGTAGGGTAGGGTAGGGTAGGGTAGGGTAGGGTAGGGTAGGTAGGGTAGAACAGAACGGAACAGGACAGAACAGAACAGAACAGAACAGAATAGAATAACAGAGTTGGAAGGGACCTTGGAGGTCTTCTAGTCCAACCCCCTGCTTAGGCAGGAAACCCTACACCATTTCAGACAAATGGTTATCTAACACCATCCTAAAAATTTCCAGTGTTGGAGCATTTACAACTTCTGGAGGCAAGTTGTTCCACTGATTAATTGTCCTCACTGTCAGGAAATTTCTCCTTAGTTCTAAGTTGCTTCTCTCCTTGATTAGTTTCCACCCTTTGCTTCTTGTCCTGCCCTCAGGTGCTTTGGAGAATAGCTTGACTCCCTCTTCTTTGTGGCAGTCCCTGAGATATCGAAAGACTGCTATCATGTCTCCCCTCGTCCTTCTTTTCATCAAACTAGACATACCCAGTTCCTGCAACCGTTCTTCATATGTTTTAGCCTCCAGTCCCCTAATCATCTTTGTTGCTCTTCTCTGCACTCTTTCTAGAGTCTCCACATCTTTTTTTTACATCGTGGCGAGCAAAACAGAATGCACTATGGAGGGCTTGGTCTCCATTTTGTCTTATTTTTCTCCACCACAAACAAAACTTCACCAATGCACAACTTTAGGATCTCAATGACCTGAAGTTCAGGACAAAGACAAGGAACAAAGCACCAAGGTTACCAAAACAATAACTCTATCCGTCCTTCTACCATTTCTCAAACTCTATTCTATCTTGTCCCCGACGAACAAGGCAAAACAAGGTTTTTGTGGTTTCGTTGCCAAGAACTCTCCGTCCCACCTTCTTTCCTCAACATCAACAACCTCCTGTGATCTCGTCGCCTTCCTGCCTCCCGTGATGTTTGTTTTGATAACCTGCTCCAGCAGCTTCAACTGTTATCTGCCCACCCTTTCTCCAAGAAGTCTACCATCCAGCCTTATCTTCGGTCTTCTACGATGAAATTTCAAAACAGTTTCTTGCTGTCTTGCTTTCCTCCGGCTCCATCCAAGTCACGTGTGATGCTTAGCGCCAAAGACCTTGGATAGCTAAGACACAACTTTGCCTTTGTTGACAGGTCGCCTCCTCGGAGAAGGTTTTCGAGCCTAGCATGGGGCCTCCTGTTATCTTCAGGTCTTTCTAGGCTAACAATGATTTCATTGCACGGCAATCTTCTTATCTCAGTGTTCGGTAGTAAACCTTTGGGATTGTTCTTGAGAATATCTTCCTTTTGCTGTAGAGAGGAGGCATAGTAGTAGTAGTTAGTATTATCACTTTTGGGAGAAGTATGGGGTTTTGAAATAAAAATACCAGAACTTACATTTACAGAATAAGGATGTTGGAAGGGACCTTGGAGGTCTTCTAGTCCAACCCCCTGCCCAAACAGAAGGCTCTAGGCCCGTGATGGCGAATCTATAGCACGAGTGCCACAGGTGGCAAGCGGAGCCATATTGGTGGGCACGCGAGTGTTGCCCTAGCTCAGCTCCAGTGCGCATGCGCGCACTGGCCCACTGATTTTCAGGCCTTCCGGTCCCACCGGAAGTTGGGAAACTAGCTGTTTCTGGCCTCCAGAAGGCCTCGGGGGGGGGTGGGGAAGGCTGTTTTTGCCCTCCCCAGGCTCCTAGAAAGCCTCTGGAGCCTGGGGAGGGAGAAAAACAGGCCTACCGGGCCCACTGGGCCATCACGTGCCAAAAGCAGGGGGAAGTGTGTGGGGGGGGTCACGTGCGCATGCGCGGGAGGGTGGGGCGTATTGAATTATGGATGTGAGCACACACACCCGTGACCCCTCACGCTCCCCCCGCTTTTGGCATGCGACAGCAAAAAGATTAGCCATCACTGCTCTAGGCTGTTCTGGACAAATGACTGTCCAGATTCTTCTTAACAACCTCCAGTGATGAAGCACCCACAACTTCTGGAAGCAAGTTGTTCTATTGGTTAATTGTTCTCTAACTGTCAGGAAATTTCTAGGTTGGTTCTAGTTCTAGGTTGGATCTCTCCTTGATAAATTTCCACCTGGTTTGCCCTCGGGTCAGTGGTGAAATCTAAAATTTGTTACTACCGGTTCTGTGGGCATGGCTTGGTGTGGGGGGGGAGTAATGTGACTGGGTGGGCGTGGCCTTTTTTTTTTTTTTTTTTACTTTTAAAACCATTTTTTCTACAACCTCTTCGGCGAAGAGGTTGTAAAAAAAATGCTTTCAAAAGGCTCTGACGATCCCAGCAGCCGATCAGGCAACTCAGCTTGGATCGTCAGAGGCATTTAAAAGAAAAAAAAGGTTTTTTTCTTTTAAATGCCTCCGACAATCCAAACTGAGTTTTTTAAAAAGCCTCTGCCGATCAGGCAACTCAGCTTGGATCGTCAGAGGCATTTAAAAGAAAAAAAAGGGTTTTTTTCTTTTAAAAGCCTTTGACGATCCCAGCTGAGCCGTGCAATCATCAGAGGCTTTTTTTTTTTACTTATAAAAGCATTTTTTCGACTGAAGAGGTTGTAGAAAAAATGCTTTTAAAAGTTAAAAAAAACCTCTGATGATTGTGCGGTTCAGCTGGGCAATGCGGGGGGGAGCAGGGATTTTTGCTACCGGTTCTCCGAACCATCCGCCTCCATCGCTACCAGATCGGGCAATCCAGTCCGAACCGGGAGCATTTCACCCCTGCCTCAGGTGCTTTGGAGAATAGGTTGACGCTGTGACAGCCCTTCAAATATTGGAAGACTGCTAAGACGTCAGTCCTTCTCTTTGTTAGACTAGACGAGGGGTGTCAAACTCAAGGCACAGGGGCCAGATGCATCACTATGGGGTGCTTAGATCTGGCCGGCAGGGACACCCTGGAAACAGCAAAGGACTGGCGCGTGGTGCCTCTGCCAGCAAAAATGGAGCTCACGAGGGCCGCAGGCAGCACTCCCAACTCCATTTTCATTGGCAGAGGGTTGCAGGAGGCCGTTGCAGCTGAAAACAGAACTCGGAAGTCCGTTTTCGCTGGCAGAACGCTCAGGCCTCCACAGGGGCTCCCGACACGCGTGACGTTGAGCTGGCCACGCCCACCCTGGCCACGCCCACTCTGGGCCCCTGATGCAGCCCTCAATGAAATCGAGTTTGACACCCCTGGACTAGGCATTCCCAGTACCTGCAACCTTTCATCATATCCTTTAGCCTCCAGACTCCTAATCGTTCCTGTTGCTCTTCTTTGCACTCTTTCTAGAGTATCAACATCCTTCTTATATTGTGGTGACCAGAACTGGATACAGTATTCCAAGTGTGAACTCACTAATGTGATATAAAACAGTATTATCACTTCTGGGGATCTTGGTTCTATCCCTCTGTTGAGGCAGCCTAGGATTGCATTGGCATTTTTGGCAGCTGCAGCACCACTGCTGGCTCATACTTAAGTGGTGATGTATTAGGACATTTAGATCAGTCGTGGTATTCAGCCGGTTATATCCGGTATGTCTAGTTTAATGAAGAGCCTTGGTAGTACAGTGGTCTAAGGCACCCTGTTATTAAGCTGGTTATTAAGACAGCTGCCTGCAATTACTGCAGGTTCGAATCTTGCCAAGGCTCAAGGTTGACTCAGCCTTCCATCCTTTCTAAGGTAGGTAAATTGAGGACCCAGTTGTGGGGGCAATAAGCTGACTTTGTATAAAATATACAAAAGGATGAAGGCTATTGCTTAGCACATTGTAAACCTCCCTGAGTCTCCGGAGAAGGGCGGCATATAAATCATTTTTTTTTTAAAAAATGAAAAGAAGGACTAGGGGAGACATGAGAGCAGTGTTCCAATAACTCAGGGGCTGCCACAAAGAAGAGGGAGTCAAGCTATTCTCCAAAGCACCTGAGGACAGGACAAGAAGCAATGGGTGGAAACTCATCAAGGAGAGAAGCAACTTAGAACTAAGGAGAAATTTCCTGACAGTGAGAACAATTAATCGGTGGAACAACTTGCCTCCAGAAGCTGTGAATGCTCCAACACTGGAAGATTTTAAGAAGAGGTTGGATAACCATTTGTCTGAAGTGGTGTAGGGTTTCCTGCCTAAGCAGGGGGTTGGACTAGAAGACCTCCAAGGTCCCTTCCAACTCTTGTTATTCTGTTATTTCAGTAAATCACAGATTACCTGTACCATGATTGAATTTATACTCCCTTTTTGCCAAAGGTCTGTTTGAGGTGTCCGGGTATTTCACAGAAGGATACAGTACTTCCAATGGTGATTTAAGGGAAAAACCAAAACCAGGACACACTCAACATTCAGCAGAAGATACAAACTGCTTGTCGAGTCCTCTCCAAAGGACCTAGAGCCCTTTTTTCAAATATCTGCTTTTGTCATTCCAACATGCATGTTTATGAAATGTGGATTTCATTTGCTTTCCCCCCACTCTCTAAGGATGCTTGACTCTGGGGTTTAAACAATCCCCAATTTAAATTTCCATGATTAGAGAGACTGGAGCCCTTTTTAATTTTTTTTTTTTTAATGTTCCAAATTCAATTTTAAATGGCAGTGGAAAAAGTTTCCGAGGGCATGATGGAACCAGTTTGAAAGAGACACGTTTAATGTATGGGAGCTGTCAATTCAGTCCAGAGAGCATCGTGTTTTTCAGTCTGGTTTTTTAAAAAAAAATAATAAGCATGCGTGTGTGTATGTGCACAGACTTTTGAATTAACGCTGGCTCTTGGAAACTTTCTGGACTAATCACTGCAATTTTCTTGAAAAGAGTTCAGAAGTAGCTTGCCATTGCTTTCCTCCTAGTGCTCAAAGAGCAGGAAAAAGTCACTCAGATGGCTGTTGTTTCTTTTTCTTCTTTCTTTCTTTCTTTCTTTCTTTCTTTCTTTCTTTCTTTCATTCATTTTTCTTCCTTCCTTCTTTCTTTTTTCCTCTCCCTTCCTTCCTTCCTTCCTTCCTTCCTTCCTTCCTTTTTCCTCTCCTAAACTTGATTGAGGCCACAGTTTTCCCCATTATTGATTTATTTATCTGCTTTTTATTCAGGAGCTCAGGATGGGATATGTAGTGTTCCCTCCTATATTCCCCCAATAATTTCTTTCTTTCTTCTTTCTTTCTTTCTTTCTTTCTTTCTTTCTTTCTTTCTTTCTTTCTTTCTTTCTTTCTTTTTCTTTCTTTCTTTCTTTCTTCTTTCTTCTTTCTTCCTTTCTTTCTTTCTTCCTTCCTTCCTCCCTTCTTTCTTCTTTTGTCTCTCTCCCTTCCTTCCTTCCTTCCTTTCTTCTTCTCCTAAACTTGATTGAGGCCACAGTTTTCTCCGTTATTGATTTATCTGCTTTTTATTCAGGAGCTCAGGATGGGATATGTAGTGCTCCCTCCTATACTCCCCCCACAATTATTTATTTATTTATTTATTTATTTATTTTCTTCTTCCTTCTTAGATATGCTCATCAAGAATCATAAGGTACAACACTTAATGATGGTCATAGGTTACAAATAAGCAATCAGGAAACAATATCAATATAAATCATAAGGATACAGCAACAAGGTTACAGTCATACAGGAAGAATAGAATAGAATAGAATAGAATAGAATAGAATAGAATAGAATAGAATAGAATAGAATAGAATAGAATAGAATAGAATAGAATAGAATAGAATAGAATAGAATAGAATAGAATTCAATTCTTTATTGGCCAAGTGTGATTAGACACACAAGGAATTTGTCTTTGGTCCATAGGCTCTCAGGGTACACAAAGAAAAGATAACATTCACCAAGAATAATAAGGTACAACACTTAATGATAGTCATAGGGTACAAATAAGCAATCAAATCATATTAGGAAACAGTCAATATAAATCGTAAGGATACAAGCAACAAGGTTACAGTCATACAATCAATAAGTGGGAGGAGATAGGTGATAGGAACAATGAGAAGATTAATAGTAATGCAGACTTAGTGACAGTGTTGAGGGAATTATTTGTTTAGCAGAGTGATGGAGTTCGGGGAAAAACTGTCCTTGTGTCTAGTTGTTCTGGTGTGCATTGCCCTATAGCGTCTGTTTGAGGGTAGAAGTTGAAACAGTTTATGTCCAGGATGCGAGGGGTCTGTAAATATTTTCACAGCCCTCTTTTTGACTCATGCAGTATACAGGTCCTCAATGGAAGGCAGGTTGGTAGCCATTGTTTTTTCTGCAGTTCTAATTATCCTCTAATTATCTAATTTTACAGGTAGTCCTCAACTTATGACCACAATTGAGCCCAAAATTTCCTTTGCTAAGCGAGACATTGGTAAGGTGAGTTTTGCTCCATTTTTCGACCTTTCTTGCCACAGTTGTTAAGTGAATTTGTTAGTAACATGGTAGTTAAGTCAATCTGGCTTCTCCATGGACTTTGCTTGTCAGAAGGTCTCAAACAGGGATCACACGACCCCAGGAAATTGCAACGGTCATAAATATGAGTCAGTTGCCAAGTGTCTGAATTTGATCACGTGACCATGAGGATGTTGCAATGGTCGTAAGTGCGAAAAAACGGTCAACGGTCATTTTTTTCAATGCCATTGTAACTTCAGTCTGTTGTTGTAAGTCAAGGAGTACCTATATCCTTTCTCTTTACACCTTTCATCCTTCTCTTAGCTTTCTAACTTTTATTTTTGTGTTTTTATCTTATAATAAACTTAAAGAGGGGAAGAAAAGAACGTAAGAGGTGGCCTGGTCTGAACTTACAAGGATTAATTTAGATGTCATTTCAACGTACATCTTTTCAAACCTTTGAATATCTGGAAGAAGCATTATGAAGAGAGATGTAGAACATAGAACGATATGGTTAGAAGGGAATCAGATACCATTCTGGACAATTTGATGTAGCTTTGGTAATTCTCCATCAGCCCATTTGAGAGCCTTGAGAATCAAGATCATGTGAAGTATTAATACTGCTTTACAAAGCAACATACACTTGGAATACTTTAATCCAGTTTTGATCACCGCCATATAAAGAGGCATCCGGCCCTCTCAATTCCTGGGAAATAGATGGGGAAGAACTGGAGGTAGTGACAGGTTTTATTTTCCTGGGCTCCAAGATCACTGCAGATGGGGACTGCAGCCAAGAAATTAAAAGAGGCTTGCTCCTGGGGAGGAAAGCTATGGCAAATCTAGACAGCATACTAAAAAGCAGAGACATCACCCTGCCAACAAAAGTGCGTATAGTCAATGCTATGGTTTTCCCAGTTGCAATGTCTGGCTGTGAAAGTTGGACCATAAGGAAGGCTGAGCATCAAAGAATTGAGGCCTTTGAACTCTGGTGCTGGAGAAGACTCCTGTGAGTCCCTTGGACTGCAAGGCCATCAAACTGGTCAATCCCAGAGGAGATCAACCCTGACTGCTCTTTAGAAGGTCAGATCCTGAAGAGGAAACTCAAATACTTTGGCCACCTAATGAGAAGGAAGGACTCCCTGGAGAAGAGCCTAATGCTGGGAAAGATTGAGAGCAAAAGAAGAATGGGATGACAGAGAACGAGATGGCTGGATGGAGTCACTGAAGCAGTCGGTGTGAGCTTAAATGGACTCCAGAGGATGGTAGAGGACAGGAAGGCCTGGAGGAACATTGTCCATGAGGACAAAGGTCACGTTGAGTCACACAAGACTTCGCAACTAACAATAACAATATAAAGAGATGTTGAGATTCTGGAAAGAATGCAGGAAAGAGCAACAAAGATGATTAGGGGGCTGGAGGCTAAAACCTATGAAGAACGATTGCAGGAATTGGATCTAGAGCCGAGATGGCACAGTGGTTAGAGTGCAGTACTACAGGCTACTTCAGCTGACTGCTAGCTGCAGTCGAATCTCATCAGCTCAAGGTTGACTCAGCCTTCCATCCTTCCAAGGTGGGTAAAATGAGGACCCAGATTGTTGGGGGCAAGAGGCTGACATTGTAAACCGCTTAGAGAGGGCTGTAAAAGCACTATGAAGCGTTATATAAGTCTAAGTGCTATTGCAGGGGTGAAATCCAGCAGGTTCTGGAGAACCAGTAGCAGAAATTTTGAGTAGTTCGGAGAACCGGCAAATACCACCTCTGACTGGCCCCAGAGTAGGGTGGGAATGGAGATTTTGCAGTATCCTTCCCCTGGAATAGGATGGGAATGTAGATTTTGCAGGATCCTTCCCCTGCCATGCCCACCAAGCCACGCCCACCAAGCCACACTACACCCACCAAGCCATGCCCACAGAATCGGTAGTAAAAAAAATTTTGGATTTCACCACTGTGCTATTGCTATTCTAGTGAAAAGAAGGACTGCGGGTGACATGATAACAATTGCCACAAAGATGAGGGGGACAAGCTATTTTCCAAAGCACCAGAAGGCAAGGCAAGAAATAATGGGTGGAAACTAATTAAGGAGAGAAGCAACCTAGAACTAAGAAGAAACTTCCTAACGGTGAGAGCAATCAACCAATGGAACAGAAGTTGCCTTCAGAAACTGTGGATGTTCCATCACTGGAGGCTTTCAAGAAGGGACTGGACAGCCACTTGTCTGAAATGGTATAGATTCTCCTGCTGGTGCAGGAAGTTGGACTAGATGACCTCCAAGGTACCTTCCAACTCTGTTATTTCGTGTTCTATGTAGGACTAAAATTGTCATCGCTCTTTGGCTGTGTACCAAGTTCGGAAAAACTCCTTCACGGAGTTTGCTATACGAGGACTTCCACTTGGAACGCCAGTTCCCCAGTTAAAATGTCTGTTTGGGATTAGACTTCATCACGCAAAGCCAACTCTTTTTTTTTTTATAAATTCAAGGAGGTTTGTAGATCGACATTTCAAAATAAGCTGCCGTGCATTAAAAGAAATACCAGCAGCATGGGGACAGAAGAATTTGTATAGGATGCATCAATTCAAGCTTAACTGGCAATGGAAAAATCTGAGTTAAAAATAAAACAGCTCAAAAGCCAACACGCACACATAACACAAATCCCAAAACAGACCAGAGTCTGGAGATAATTAAAACCTCAAAAACACCAATCCACTCAACGGAAGAGTCCTGTTTTCAACACGCAGTCACCCTGGCGATGCACAGATTGAAAAATGGAGAAAGTATTGTGCTGAACTCAATTAAAGCTAAAATAAAATTATTCCTTGATTTTTCCTATTCCTTCCCGCCGCCCTTTCCATACTTAACTCCAGTTACAATAGGCATCGCTCATCTGGGTGCAGCAATTGCCATCACTCATTGCTCTCAGATGGTTCTGGGCAATTGTTCTAATAGATCAGGAAGTCATGGAAAGCTATTGGGGAGTTTTATGTTGTAAACATGGAACAAGGGAGGAAAAAAAACGGGTTGGGAAACCCTATGCGAATTATGCAAAGGGTAGATTTCCGTTACACACCAATAATTTGCAGGCTTTTTAGACCAACTGTGAATGTGGAGACATCACGGAAACGAGAACAGTCAGGAGTTCTTCTCGAAGAAACGCGTGCCCAGATTTTTGGTCTGAGATTCTGCTTTCCTTACTGTCTCCAGTGTTTCATTGGCGCATTACTAGGGAAAAAAAATATTTGAAGCAGATTCTTGAACTGCCACCCATTGCAAAAAACTCAAAAGGGGCATAAGAACATCCAGCTATTATCTACAAAGAAACTAAGGTTTCATAGGAGTTAAGAGACAAGGAAGGGAAGGGCAGAAAAACGAACAGAAGATGCAACTGCTCCACAGGAGTCCGGAAAAAACGAGGGGAGAAGACAGCTAGGCAAAAACAGAAGCCAAAATCCAATGAGCTTTCAAGGAACGTACTATACTTGAAGCAAATATCCATGAATTGATGAAAATGTAACTTTCCAGGCAAATTTTCAGTGGCTTCAGGTCAAAAGTGATGCAAGGATTGGGTACTTTTGTATATGCATGTCAGGCTGGGTGCACTGTGAGTTCTAGCCCCACCTCGGGCATGAAAAAATTGGCTGGATGACTTTGGGTCAATCAGCAGGGAACAGAAAATTCTAGTCCCACCTTAGGCATGAGTGGCTGGGTGACTTTGGGCCAATCACCAGGAGACAGTAAGTCCTAGTCCCACCTTAGGCACGAGTGGCTGGGTGACTTTGGGCCAATCACCAGGAGACAGTAAGTCCTAGTCCCACCTTAGGCATGAGTGGCTGGGTGACTTTGGGCCAATCACCAGGAGACAGTTTTAGTCCCACCTTAGGCACGAGTGGCTGGGTGACTTTGGACCAATCACCAGGAGAGTTTTAGTCCCACCTTAGGCATGAGTGGCTGGGTGACTTTGGGCCAATCACCAGGAGACAGTTTTAGTCCCACTTTAGGCACAAGTGGCTGGGTGACTTTGGACCAATCACCAGGAGACAGTAAGTCCTAGTCCCACCTTAGGCATGAGTGGCTGGGTGACTTTGGGCCAATCACCAGGAGACAGTAAGTCCTAGTCCCACCCTAGGCACGAGTGGTTGGGTGACTTTGGGCCAATCACCAGGAGACAGTAAGTCCTAGTCCCACCCTAGGCACGAGTGGCTGGGTGAATTTGGGCCAATCACCAGGAGACGTGAATTCTAGTCCTGATTTAGGCATGGAAAACTGGCTAGGTCACTTTGGGGCGGTCCCTCTCTAAGCCCAACCCACCACACAGGAATGTTGTTGTGGGGAAAATAGGAGGAAGGTGTTTTAAAAATTCTAATAATAAACATCTAATTCTATTTCTTTGCACCGAGATTGTTAAGGCAGACCACAGCATTTCCATCTGCCATTTTTTTCCTGGCCATTAGCTTGTGATATCCATTGGGCGGATTGAAGTTCCTAAATTTATATGGCTGAAGGTGGATTCCATTTTGGTTCTCGCTCATACACACATTCATTCAAAATCACATCAGAAACCTACCTTGCTCACTGTATGAACAGCCTCTCACTGGTGATTTTATTGACTGACAGCCCTCCCCTGCTCAAGCCCTTCTGATGTCCCTTCTCCAAGGCTCCCAGAGGGCCACCATCACTCCATGCTGGGGCACCAGAATTCAGATTGTTAGCCTGAGAGACGAAGTTGACACTTCAGACATTCTGGGCTCGCATGACGAGACAATCTTGAGCCCTGCCTGCCTTGGCTCAAGTTACAGCTATATCATATCATATCCAGATATGCTATCATGGGAGTTCTCTTCCGATCTGGCACCAACATCTTCACACCTAAGAACTGTTAAGCTTGCATTTGATATTTAGGACCCTCGTTTATGCCGAGCTTTTCAACAGTCAGGGGTGTCAAACTCGAAGGGGTGTGTTTGACCTCGGGGGGGCTGACCAGCTCGGGGGTGTGGCCAGCTCAACATCCTGCAGCCTGCGTGGGGTCTTCCCGGGCTCCATTTTCGGTTGCGACGGCCTCCTGCAGCCCTCTGCCAGTGAAAATGAAGGCTGGGAAGGCCAAGCTCCATTTTTGCTGGCAGAGGGCTGCAGGAGCCCGTCGCAGCCAAAAACAGAGCTCGGGAGGGCCGCACGCAGCCCCCCCCCGAGGTCCGTTTTCGCTGGCAGAGGTACCGCGGAACGGGTCCTTCCGTTTTCAACGGCGGCCCCACGGGCCAGATCTAAGCACTCCATGGGCCAGATGCATCCCGCGGGCCTCGAGTTTGACACCCCTGACCAGAGTCTTCCCACCAAAGCACCACACGAACCAAAGTGAGAATTAAAACTTTTATTAGTGTATTCACATATTAGGCAAATGCAACACAGATGAAAGCATCCCTCTTTTAGGTTTTACAAGTTCTACCAATACATGAGGCTACTGGTAAAACTACACAAATTGGTAACTCTTTGCCCAATTCTTCTTCTGAATTGCCCGGCCCACACTTGATTTCCACCCACCCTCCCTCCCACCGGAGTTATTTCTTTTTTAAAAAAAAAATTTTTTTTTTTGGTATTGCTCTTATGCCCTATTTTGTTACGGCATAAAAAATAATAATAATAATATCCCCTCGTTGCCTTTCGGGTTCAGGCAGCCGATTACAAAGCTTAACACTGGCCAAACATTAGTTGTCGAAGTTAGAATTGCCACTAGGTGTACTTACGAAGTACAAGGCTAGTGCAAAGTAACTTTGGGGGGGGGGGCAGGGGGTGTGGAAAGGAAAGAAACAAGACGAAAAGCAATCCCGCTACTGCCACGACGAAGAGGACAGACAGCTAGATCACAAGATGGTTAGTAAGATGTATACTTTTCAAGTCAGAACCCTTCTGTACAGTTTTTCCCAACCCTTACCCAACCCAGACGTATCTGTAGAATATAATTCAAAATATGTTTATTTTATTTTATTTTTTAAAGCAAGGTCCAGATGTAGGAGTGTCCTAAGGTTCACCCTAACATGTACTCGGAAGGTTGTTCCTTTGGTCAAGCAATAAGCAACCCATAGAAACTGCTGCCGCTTCTGCCAAGAAGATCCTATCATGGACGCTGGTGGCTCAATTCTTATCGTTCACACACACACAAAATAACAACCTTTGGTGAAATGCTCCTTTGTACAACCCACCCAGGAAAAAACCCTGTTCCGCCATCTGCAAGAAGGAAATAGTGAAGCAGAGATCTCCTCTCCAATAAAACGGGAGACGCGGTGGCCTCACTTCTCCCTCCTCACGCCCCTTCCTTCCCTTCGGACTCCAGATGTAGCAGAAGGAAGATTTTGGAGGGCGGGGGGGGGGGGATAACGGAAGGAAGCAGTCACCTGTTTGGCCTTCCCCTTCGTCGATTTGATTTAGAAGCCCAGCAAGCAAACACGTCATAAAAATACTATTTCCAGGGAAGTAGGCAGGCATTGCAGGTCCACTGTTAACATCCGATGGTGTATTAGACAGAGGGCTGATGGAGAAAGTTTAAGGAAGAGAACACAAGCCCTCTTCCTGATAGGGAAGGAAGGATCAATTAAGCCGTACCTGACAATCTCGTTCTCCGCGACGAAGAATATCCTGCTGTCTTTCTTAAGTAGGTTTTGAAACCGGAAGCAAAACCTACCAATCATGGATTATAGAAACATTCAGGTCTTGGAGGCAGCAAGGGGCGAGGGAGAAAAGTTGACTGATTCACCGGTTAGGAGAAAATTTGATTGTTTCATTGGTTATAAAAACCGAATTGACTTACAATTAGTGAATAAATGATACGAAGCGAATCTGAAGGACGGCAGCAGTGACTGCCAGCAAGAAATGCATTTGCTGAATGGACAGGGCGTGTCCCAATTCAAACTGGGATTTGATCGTTTTGAGGAGTGAGGAAGGTTAAGAAATTTATTTGCATCGTTTTTGGGTCCATCAAGTTTTCAGGTGATAAAACCCAACGTTTAATATCTCTCTCTCTCTCTCTCTCTCGTCAGCAGTTGAAGAGAATGGAGCTGGAAGCTTTCTGTAACAAGCACTTCTTCGAGGGCAGTGTAAAAAAGCCTGCAGGCATGCCGATATGGATAGAAAAATATAAAAAGATATGGAGAACCAAGTATTTAGTAGGCTTTTTATGAGATGTCTGCTTAAGCCGGAGCTCCGTACATCTACCAGCGGACAACTGTTAACTAGGACTGCAAACATGGTGCCACGCTTTGGAGACGCTTCCCGACTTATTGCTAAAACTGTACTTGCCCATGTTATTAGTAAACCTGTAGGACACTCAATTTATATATACCCAATAAATTTTTTTTAAAAAAAACACCGTTAAAAGTCTTTAAATGTCCCTCCCTCCTTCAGGAGAAGGTGTTTCTATACACTAACGTTTCACCTAGTATCAGAGTATAAGAAACAAAATCCACAAGGTGCTTGAAAACTGATGAGATTCTCAAGTGCTTTCTCTCTCTCTCTCTCTTTCTCTCAGAACTTTTTTTTTTTGGATAGGAAAACAGTTCATGGAGACCACGCACGCATTGACTGCGACAGAACGAGCCGTTGCCAGGACTTCTGAGCCCTCCGAGATTACGACATGCTAGAGCAACGCACTGAGGGAGACCCCATCTGAGTCAATACTTTATCCAGCCACTGTAGAGGCCCGTTCAGGTGCAGCTCGATCCAACACGGAGTGCTTGTTACCGTTTGACGCCTGAAAGGCAAAAGGGGGGGGGAAGAGGGGTCAGAGAAGGAATGAATGAATGAATGAATGAATAAAAAGCCTTTGTGGCATTTGCGAAAACAGCACACCAGCCGAATAAAATGCCTGGTAGACCTTGACTTACAACTGACTGTTTCGAGACCGTAGAAAATTACAATGGCACTGGAAAAAAATTGAGTTACAATTGTGTTTTCACACTTGCGACTGTTGCCGTATGTATCTCTGTGGTCAGGTGATCCAGTGGTGGGATTCAGTCGGTTCTCTCCGAATCACACGAACCGGTAGCGGTGACTGCAGGAGGCTGCACCCACCCGCCTGGACGTAGTGTGCGACTACTGCACATGCGCAGAAGGCCGTGTGCATACGTGGAGGTGGCGCGAGTGAAGTGAGCACGCGTGTACTCACATTTGCGAACCGGTAGGGAAGGTAAGTGAATCCCACCTCTGATGTGATCAAAATTCAGATGCAAAACTCAGGTGCTTAAGAACTGGCTCATATTTATGATGGTCGCAGTGTCCCTTTTGCAACTTTCTGGCAAAGTCCATGGGGAAGCCAGACGCACTTAACAACCGGGTTGTTAGCTTAACAACTGCAAACGATTCACTTAACAATTGTGGCGAAGAAAGTTTGTAAAAATGGGGCAAAACTCACTTAACGATTCTCTTTTAAGTAAGATTTGACATGGGAGTAATTTTGGTTGCTAACTTGCTTAGCAACATAAATTTTGGACTCGGTTGTGGTCATAAGTCAAGGCCTGCCCATACACAGTTTAATTACAGGCCAGCACTTGAAGAATAACCTAGACCCCTTCTCCATCAACCCTACCCCACCCGTGTATCAGCACTGCTGGTACCTAATTTCCACCTCTTTGTGGCCTCTTGGTTGGTAATCACTAGCCATCACAGAGGACATGAAAAGGCAACAGGGTTTATCTGTTTGTTAAGCAGGGAGACATCTGGTTAGCATTTGGGTGGGAAACTACCAGGAACACCAGGCTGATGAGTAGAGCATAAGTTTAAAAACACATCTTTCAAGAGGAAATAGCCAACTTTTCCCCTATATCCAGCAAGGAAACTATAGGGAGATATCACCAGGAGTCAAACGTGAGAAGGGAGCTTCTATCTTCACCTAAGTCTCGGCGAAGACCAATTTTATAAGGGGAAATAATTACAGTTTCCCTGAAAATAAGACATCCCGATAATAAGCCCAATCGGGCTTTGGACACATGCACTAAAATAACCCTTCCCAAAAATAAGCCCTCCCCCAAAATATTTAAACGCAGAGCTGGAAATCAGGTAAGACGGCAAGCGGAGCCCCATCTTGCTCCACGCACCCCTAAATAATAAGACCTCCCCGAAAATAAGGCCAAGCACTTATTTTGGGGTTAAAAAAAAATATAAGACAGGGTATTATTTTTGGGGAAACACGGTACTTTGTGACTGTCTAATTTATCAAGCCAGTGTTTTTTTTCCCCAATTTGTAATTACCCACAATGACTTAGGGAATTACAAATCTGATACTTATTGAGAAGGCAAAAGGGCAAATTTAATTCTTCTTGTGTCGTCAAAATGGCTTTTTCTTGTCCTTCCAGTTACCTGTACATTTGCTTTTGAGCTTGCTTCTCCCTTTCTCCTTTCTCATGGCAACTACCCATTTCTTACTTAACCTATTTCCACACACACACACACACACATAACCTTGCTAAGAGATAACAACTCCCTCACGTGCAGCTTTTCTTCTGCCTATCAGCCCGGCCTTGAAGGTATCTGTCCTACTGCACAAGTTGCAATTTTATTATCTGGGTACAAAAAAGCAACTATCTCTTTTCTAAAACAAATTGCAAGTCCTACTTACTTTGGGCACTTTCATCTTTAAAGTTTGCGCCACTGTTCATATTAAATTTTCCCTTTCTTCGGAATAACATAATGCATGTGATAGATCAGAAAAGCCCTGATGACATGTAGATTAAGTGCTTAATAAAGAGGTAGAATAGGATTTGGAAAGTTATAATCAAATGTTTAATAAGAGTGGTGGGGTGGGGTTTTTATGGATTTTTATTATATGACGAATTCGTAAAAAAAATTGTGTGTGATCTGGGCGGCTGTATACATTTGTTTAACAAATCATTAAATTAACAACTGGTTTGCAACACGATGACACAAGAAGAATTTAATCAAAGTTGGCACTTTAGAGAACTAAAGATTAAAACTAAAGGTTAAAAGATGTCAAGCACATATGGAACCTCTCTTTAGTAAACTCTATAGAACTAGAGACAGTCTGTTTGGCCTACTTTGGCTTAAGGCTCCAGTTAAAGAGACCAGGAGACTGTGAGTTCCAGTTCTGCTTTAGCTATGAAAGTCAGCTAGGCCAGTCACTCTCTCTCTCAGTCCAACTTACCTGTCAGGGTGGTTACTGAGGGGAAAAATAGAAGGAAGGAGCAACAGATATATTGGCCACCTTGAGTTGTTTTTATCAAAATAATAAAGGTGGGGTATAAAATAAATAAGTAAAAGAAAACTCATTTACAAAACTTGATCACTGCTTCACGCTGTACAACATCCACAGGGAACTGTAAAGCTTAAAGTACCAATGGGAAGGAATTTTGGGGGGGAAAGGGGGGGCAGAGAAACCACAAGACATTTCACAGGCTAGATATGCCTTTCGACATCAACTTTCAAACCCCTCCCTCGCCTAGGTGCAAATTGAAGCCGAATGGACTTTGTCTCCCAAAAAAAGTTGTCTACATGGGCCCAAGGATTGCTGAGGTATTAAGTGAGAATATTCTCTCTTTGTACAGAGTTTAAATTTCTCTGCCATTTGTCAGCCCTCTCACTGGAATTTTTTTAACTGTCCGGGGAGAAAAGAGCTTGGGTTTCTCACAAAAGACCCTGAGGTGACCTAAAGCAGGGGTCTCCAACTTTGGCAACTTTAAGACTTGTGGACTTCAACTCCCAGAGTTCCTCAGCCAGCAAACCTGGGAGCTGAAGTCCACAAGTCTTAAAGTTGCCAAGGTTGGAGACCCCTGACCTAAAGCACCACTATTTGTATGCAAAAAGACTGCCAAGCATGAGGGCTAGTCCAGGTGGATTCTGTGCGAAGGCTAGGACTGCACCTGAATGTAGGCTTGGGAATTCCACCCTGCCACAAGGGAATTCTTCAAAGCTCCACCAAGTACCTGTATTCAGCTCCCCATCCTTTAACAAAACTCATCCTGATGGTGCACATGCGGGTGAGCTGATACACGGCTTCGAAGCCCTGATTCACAGACTGAGCCAGAAGAGCAGCAAATTCCTGGTTGTTAAAGATCTTCAGGTTGCAACCTATATGAAAGGGAAAGACAGCTGGAGGTTATTACTATTGCCAGGCCTTAGTAAGACCACATCTAGCGTACTGCATCCAGTTTTGGTCACCACACTATAAAAAAGATGTTGAGACCCTAGAAAGAGTACAGAGAAGAGCAACCAGGATGATTAGGGGACTGGAGACTAAAACATACGATGAAAGGTTGCAGTAACTGGGCATGGCTAGTCTAGTGAAGGGAAGGACCAGGGGAGACATGATAGCAGTCTTCCAATATCTCAGGGGCTGCCACAGAGAAGAGGGGGTCAAGCTATTTTCCAAAGCACCTGAAGGCCAGACAAGAAACAATGGATGGAAACTGACCAAGGAGAGATTCAATCTAGAAATAAGGAGAAATTTTCTGACAGTGAGAACAATCAACCCATGGAACAGAAGTTGCCTTCGGAAGTTGTGGGAGCTTCATCACTGGAGGCTTTCAAGAAGAGGCTGAACTGCCATCTGTCAGAAATGGTGTAGAGTCTCCTGCTTGGGCAGGGGGTTGGACTAGATGACTTACAAGGTCCCTTCCAACTCTGTTAATCTTTATCTGTAAGTTACCAGTATCCTCTCCAGGTTAATATTACATAACTCATCTCTTTAAAGATTCAGCAGCAATTTTTTTTTAAAAAATGGAACAGCTTTTGGAGATGCTGGAATTCAATCTCTCAATATTCCCAGGCACAGTTTCTCCTGGTTAGAAAATAAGGATTTGACATTCAGAACGTCTAAAGACATCACTTGGAAGAAATCTGCCTTACAGTTCTGGACATGTATTTTAATATACTGAATATATTTGAGGGGGGGCAGTTTGGTTTTACATATCTTACCTGGTGGGATTTTGCACACAGTGGCCGGATGCCAGCCATATCTCTGGTTACAGTTGGGACTCTGCACGAAGATTGCGCTATCACTTAAGCACTCAGCAAAAACTTCCCCACCGATATAATACAGACGAACTCCCCTTCCTGGGTGGGGGAACAAGGAACAGAGGAAAGAGAAATGCTGAAGGTTAACATCTAAACTGCTCAGGTCCCCTTCTATCATTTTGAAAATTACCTGGATTGCTATTCTTTTATAGTTTAGCATGCCATAGTTATGAAACTAAACGAAAGAACTGAGTTTACTTCTTCTTGTATTGCTTGTTTATAATAAGGGAAATGTTTTTATATAAGGGGGAGAGGAGGGGGGAGGGGAAAGGAGGGGAGGGGAGGGGAGAGGAGAGGAAGGAGGGAGGGAGGGAAGAAAAGAGAAAGAAAGAAGAAAGAAAGAAAGAAAGAAAGAAAGAAAGAAAGAAAGAGAGAGAGAGAGAGAGAGAGAGAAAGAAAGAAAGAAAGAAAGAAAGAAAGAAAAAGAGAGAGAAAGAGAAAGAGAGAGAGAGAGAGAGAAAGAAAGAAAGAAAGAAAGAAAGAAAGAAAGAAAGAAAGAAAGAAAGAAAGAAAGAAAGAAAGAAAGAAAGAAAGAAAGAATGAATGAATTGAACTGAACTATGAAGGGCAGAAGACTGGTAATTCATCAGGGGATCAGACACCCACCCACCCCTACCTATGTGCCGTCTTGTCATTTCCACCGTGGCGTTTCTGTTGACGTTGGAGAGCAAACCTAGGCAGAATCGTTCGGAGTTGGATGGGTCCGTGAAGCCATCTACGGTAAGCGAAGGTTGCGATGCGTGGAAAGTTTCACCCACTCTCTGGTTTAGTTCATAATATGCTATTGAACACCAAAAGGCCGGCTCCGAGTAGGTAACTGGCTGCAAGTCTGGCAGGGAGAAAGAAAGAAATCCATTCTTAAAAATCTTTCTTTATATGCCCTCTACTTCTCAGTATTTGGCAAGGATCTGATAAGTCACGGCTACCATTATTGAAACAGAGCAGGAATGTCCATCTTTTCAGTGAAACCATAATCAAAGCTCTGGCGGGACAGTGGTTGAGGGGACACTTCCTTCGCTTACTCCAAAAATTAACTGCTGTTTAAACAGGTAAAATAAAAATATAATACATTTTATTAAAAAGTCTATGTTTGCTCTAACTCACCTCACGCAACAAAACAATCTGAACGTCTTAATTTTAGGGAATGCTCACGCCGTCTCTTCTTTTTATTTGCAGGGGAAAACTGAGTTGAAGTTATACTCTGCCTGAAACTTTATTTTCACTAACAATTTCATATCTTTATTCCCCTTTCTGTTCCACTCTTTGGCACCACATTTTCCATGATAATGTGGTCCTAGATTAAACCATCTTGATTTAATGTGCCCACAAGCACAGTAAAGGATTCACGTTTTCAGAAGCTCATTTCCAAAAACACAGTCCATAAAAATATTAAAACAAGTTACTGGAGCTAGTTAAAAGACTCAACATTTGATTTTTAATGAATTGTATGGGCACCTATAAATTGATAGAATTGAGGCACCCATAAATTGATACAATTGTCATTAAACATACAGTATGCTAGTAATATCCCAACAAAGTACAGGTAGTCCTCAATTTATGACTTAGCGGCTGTATGAAGTTACGATAGACACCCCCAACACCTAATGACTCATTTTCAAAGTTATGACTGCCGTACCCCTCCCCTTGTGGTCATGTGAACGTATTTTGGGTGCTTGGCAACAAGCTTGCCTTTACGGCCATTTGCAGCATCCCACATACAATCATGTGACCACAATTGGCCTTGTTTTTTTATCATTTATCATGGCATTTCATTCCAATTGTTGGCCAAAAAAAAAAAACCCCACGCAATGAATTTGCTTAACAGCCATTGAAAAAATTGTCAAAAAATTGAATCTGGACCCAATGCCTCAAGGTATGAATGCAACGACTTATGACCATAATTCCAGGCTCGATTATGGACATAAATTGAGGACTGGCTAGTTTTACTGTTGGGAGTTGGAGTCTCCCATCTGGAAGGAAACCGATATGCGTCCCCCATAGTATAGCGTGCAACAGTAGAGACCTTCAAATTTCTAGGTTTTACCATAACTCAAGACCTAAAGTGGACACCTAACATCAAAAACATCATCAAAAAAGCACAACACAGAATGTTCTTTCTGCACCAACTCAGGAAGCTCAAACTGCCCAAAGAGCTGCTGATCCAGTTCTACAGAGGAATTACTGAGTCTGTCATCTGCACCTCCATAACTGTCTGATTTGGTTCTGCAACCCAACAAGACAGACACAGACTTCAGAGGATAATTAGAACTGCAGAAAAAACAATGGCTACCAACCTGCCTTCCATGGAGGATCTGTATACTGCATGAGTCAAAAAGAGGGCTGTGAAAATGCTTACAGACCCCCTCGCATCCTGGATATAAATTCTTTCAACTCCTACCCTCAAAACGATGCTATAGAGCACTGCACAATAGAACAACTAGACACAAGAACAGTTTTTTCCCAAACGCCATCACTCTGCTAAACAAATAATTCCCTCAACACAGTCAAACTATTCACTAAGTCTGCATTACTATTAATCTTCTCACCGTTCCTATCACCCATCTCCTCCCACTTATAACTGTATGACTGTAACTTGTTGCTGTATCCTTATGATTTATATTGTTTCCTAGTATGATTTGATTGCTTATTTGTATCCTATACTATCATTAAGTGTTGTACCTTATGATTCTTGACGAATGTATCTTGTCTTTTTATGTACACTGAGAGCCTATGCACCAAAGACAAATTCCTTGTGTGTCCAATCATACTTGGCCAATAAAGAATTCTATTCTATTCTATTCTATTCTATTCTATTCTATTCTATTCTATTCTATTCTCTATTCTCTATTCTCTATTCTCTATTCTATTCTAAATAGAGTACTCTTCCTATTTCTTAAAGCAAAGACATTTATCCAATTCAGTTACTGAAAGCATTCCCTGCTTACCTAGGCTGTGATTGACAGGAGAGAGTGTACTAGGAGACAGCTCTGCCGGCGATCCTGGGAAAACAATCAAGGACATTATTTTGTTTTTTCTCCTCTTGCCTGTGTGCACAACATACAAACACACCACACAAATCATTTAGACAGAGATCCAGATGCCATTTTTTTCACAAGTTATCATTACCTTTGGACACGGTAGTCAAAAGAACCTGGAATCACTTTTATTCTTTCCTCAACTCAATGAAATGTTGAAAAGATTGGAAAATGTTTGGACAAAGGATGGGAGGAACTATGATTGCCATGACAGAACCTTAGCATTAGTTCTAGTAACTAGCTTAGAATTTATCTTATTTGTATTAGCAATAACATAACAAAAATTAAGGTTAAGAAATCAGGATAGATGATATATATTAACCTACTGAAAAGAGCATTTACTAACCCATCGCCCTTTTAGTATCTAATAATCCAAGAAATATGAAATGTGCAGGTAGTCTTTCACCTATGACTGCAATTGAGCACCCAAAATTTAGGTGAATTTTACCCCATTTTACAACCTTTCTTGCCACCGCTGTTAAGTGAATCACTGCAGTTAATATGTTAGTAACACAACTGTTAAGTGCATCTGGCTTCCCATTGACTTTGCTTGTAATTTAAACTAGCCATTTGCTGTTACGCCATATCTATCTAATCAGTAAAACCCAAAATCAAAGTTTCATTTTTTTTCTACCTCAAGCACAAAGTCCAGAAGCGGTTTCCAGATAGAAACAAAGGTATTTGCATTTTTTTCCTTGCTCGAAGCAGCCATTAAATCTTTCATATATTATGCACAGCACCAGAGTCCACTGGAGTTTGGTGGCCAATAAGTTTAAATCAACAAATAAACCAACATACCCTTTAAAACTTAACACTGATACAACCTAAGAACATATTTTGTCACAGAGATATGTAAAAACGTAACAAAAAATGGCCAGAAGACTTGAGCACACCATAAAAATAAAGGCATTTACCTGTATCCATGCTTTGGTTCAACTGCTGGTCACTTGTTTCCCCATCTTCACTGATATAGCCAGGGGGTGGTGTTTCTACCAAGAGCAAAATATAACTGAGAACCCTTTAAAATAAAACCTTTGCTCAATACCATCGACACTAGATGTTTTATCAATAAACAAAGAATAGACAAAATATTTAGGAATCAAACTACAGCCCTTGAGCCTATCTAAACATACCTCTGGCCAGAAATCGCATTGCCACTATTAGGCAGCAAAGAAACTATCAATGTCAGGTTCAGAGGAAAAAAAATTAGACAGTCACTTGCACATCCCTTCTTTCTCCCTTCCCCGATTCTATAAGCCATAGGTTGCAATCTTTAAACCAGCGTAGACATGTTCAGACATTAGTTTTAAGACTGTGGAGTGAGTCTTTGATTTTTTTGGGAGAGATGTGGGATGGTGGTCTTTCTCAGAATGGGAATAGAAAAAAAGGGGAAGCTCTGGACATTGTGGTCCCAAACTGTTCTTAGACACGCATGTAAGTGCATAGAGCTTTTTTACTCATCCTCATTAAATCAGGAAAGTCCTGACCAATGCAGAGCTTGTAACCCTTTGGAAGTTTCTACTCGCAATAGCATGTAAGACATATATATTGCTTCACAGTGGTTTAAAAGCCCCTCTCTAAGCGGTTTACAGAGTCGGCATATTGCCTCCAACCATCTGGGTCCTCATTTTACCAACCTCAGAAAGATGGGAGGCTAAATCAACCTTGAGCCTGGTGAGATTCGACCTGCTAAATTGCAGACAGCCAGCAGTTAGCAGAAGTAGCCTGCAGTACTGCCTTCTAACCACTGCGCCACCACGGCTCTTAAAGATGCTGTCAAAGATCATCTTTCTTCTTTTCTTTATGAAAAAGTACACTGGCAAAGATTCTGATGATGGCTGAAAAACTTTTAGTTGGACCCAGAGCGCTCCAACAATTACAAAGAAATACCAATCCTAGCAAGCATCATGCTTCCCATGCTGTTATTTTCTTTTGGCACATTATACAATGGATTTCAGTTTAGTTCTGTTTGCATTTACAGGAATACCTGGTATGTAATTGCTTTGTGGTTCAATTCCTGCTGGAAAATTAGTGTTTTCAGGAATGGAATGAGTGTAGTCATCAAGAGGAGGAAGTTCAGTCAGAATCTCAGTGTGCCGTGGTACCAAAACAGGAGGCAGAACTGGGAAGAGGGGAAACAACCCAAAAAGTTTAGCACAGTTTAACCATGTTTAAATACACAACAATACACATACTCCTCTATAAAACGTATTGCAGACTCTAAAGTTGTATGACAAGGTTTTAATTCAAAGCACTGACCGTTCATTTTTATGCTTATTTGAGATTAAACCCAAAGGTAAACATGGAGAAAATCACACCAATTAGCATAAAATGCTAATTTAAGAATCAACACTTGGGGAGGAGGAGACTTAATATATGTTACATGCAAATATTCATGGTGGATATGAGTACTGCTGTCTGAAGACTTAGCCAGAGTCTCCTAGGCATATTTACTGAAAAGGTTATCTTCTTTATTTCACACGTTCTTCTGACAAGCAGAAATTTGTCTTATTTTCTCCAGAATCACTCCAGGAGGAAAGGGTGGAAGTCTAAGGAATGGAAAGCGATGACTGGACCAAGAGAATGAAGTTATCTTTAAGACTGAGATCCAAACGGGATCTCGCTGATTCTTGTTTAACCCTTTAACAGTAGATATGAAATGTAAAGGAGAGGGATCCAGATACAGAATTCACTAAAGTCACTTTGTAGCATTTCTCGGCTCATATATCTCAAAGGTGCTTTTTTCAAAAGGCAACTGGCCTTTGTTTTTCCTTGAAGATGTTTTGCTTCTCATCCAAGAAGCTTCTTCAGTTCTGGGAACTGAAGTTCTTCAGTTCGGTCTAAGAAGCTTCTCCAGTTCAAGCTTCTTGAATGAGAAGTGACACATCTTCAAGGAAAAATAATCAACCAATCAGAATAGAGCTGGAAGGGACTGTCTTCTAGTCCAACCCCCTGCTCAAACAGGAGACCCTATTCTTACATTTAAGATAGGTGGCTAACCAGTCTTTTCTTAAAAAACCCCGTGATGAGGCACCCACAACTTCTGAAGGCAAGTTGTTCCACTGGTTAATTGTTCTCACTGTTAGGAAGATTCTCCTTATGATTCTTGATAAATGTATCTTGTCTTTTTATTTACACTGAGAGCATATGCACCAAAGACAAATTCCTTGTGTTCAATCACACTTGACCAATAAAGAATTCTATTCTATTATATTATTATTATTATTATTATTATTATTATTATTATTATTATTATTATTATTATTATTATTATTATTATTCTATTCTATTCTATTCTATTCTATTCTATTCTATTCTATTCTATTCTATTCTATTCTATTCTAAATTGCAGGTTGCTTCTCTCCTTGATTAGTTTCTATCCATGTTTCTTGATTTGCCTTCAGGTACTTTGGAAAATAAGGTGAAATAAGTTCAAAGTCCAGCTGCCTTTTGAAAAAGCACCTCTGGGACAACCATGGTCCTGGATGGCTGAGAATCTCCATAGATTCTCAGCTCATGTGGTAGATGTGAGACTAAAATTTATTTATTTATTTATTTATTTTTATATGCCGCCCTTCTCCGGAGACTCAGGGCGGCTTACAATGCGTTAAGCAATAGCCTTCATACTTTTGTATATTTTATACAAAGTCAGCTTATTGCCCCCACAAACCAGGTCCTCATTTTACCCACCTTAGAAAGGATGGAAGGCTGAGTCGACCTTGAGCCTGGTGAGAATTGAACTTGCAGTAATTGCAGGCAACTGGATGTTAAATGCTGCCTTAGTAGGAGGCATTAGCCTCCTACGCCACTCAGGCTCCTGTGTGGTACCATTTCTATCAGTCTCAGTTCCTTGCACCTATGACATGTTAACAATTAAGCAATAACCTGCCCTCAGAAACCCTTTTTTAATCCATCTGAACAAACTTTCTTTTAGAAATTACAGAGGATTGGGGGAAAACAAGCAATTAAGCATTCTTAAGTGGCTGCTCCAAATTGTGATGGAATCCTTTCCCTGGAACTACCAAAGAAAGGTGAACAAACGTATCGTTCAGATGTCTCTATATTAAAAATTCTTCGAGCCACTTGAGTCTCTACAACAAAGCAGAAAAGAAAGATAATTGAGGAGTTCTGTCATTTTAATTGAGGCGAACGCTTGCAACTCTTTGCAGCTCCAAGTTATGCCAGGAAGTGCCAAACACATGCATTCAATACAACAAACAATGCTTTTCTCAATATTTACGTGCCACTGTGAAAAATTAAAAGTTGGATTAACTCCCGCTCAAACCCTTGGAAATAACGTAGACGTTCCTTTTGATTCAACTTTGTACACACTGAACGTTATGTCGGAGGTTTAGTAAGGGAAGCCTGCATTAGCCAACCCCTTTACGTCAGCCGTGCTTGCCATCTTCGTACCTGGAGTCTCCACTCTCTGGTAATGGTAAGGATTTACACACACTTCATCCTTTTTAAGATTAAAAGCATATTCACAGTTTTCAATGGCCTTAAGTTCATGGTGGCTGTGAAGGTCAGGCCAGCGCCACAAGCGACAGTAAATGACATGCGGCAATCCTTTACGATGGGACACTTGGAGGCGGCCATCAAGAGACCTACAGAGAGGGGGGAAAAAATATTCCAGAATGTTCTGAGTTGTTGACTTGCAGCATATTTCAGATGACCTACTCAGAACTATGGCGCTTAGAGCACCCTTCCGTCCTACCCGAAAAAGAACAATGCAAAAGAGCTGCCACAGACATTTTTCAATATCTTTCGACATTGCAATATTCTTTGCAATAGGAGAGGTAGTGTCATGGTTAGTGCACACACTGCTATTACTGGCCCTTGAATCAAAGAATCTGTGTGTGTGTCATACTGACGGAACAATAAATAAGTCTGCTCATCAGCAACACTTAACACTAGGCTAAAACAGACAATTATTGCTGCTAAGAATATAGGTTGTACAAGACTGCGCATAAAATTATAGCAGTCGGATACCAAAGGAATTCACATTGCATGAAACAGTATTTCTCAACCTGAGCTGCTTTTAAGGCCTTTGGACTTCCGGCAGGGCTAGCTGGGGAATTCTGGGAGTTGAAGTCCACAGGTCTTAAAGTGGCTCAGATTAAGAAACACTGGCATAGAACACGCAGCTTCCATCAGACGACACAGCGTGCTTGTCTGTGATTTCTGCATCCCTTGCTGCTACCAGTTGAAAAGTTTTGCTAGTTTTAAGATAAAGACTGCCTAGGCCTACACAAATGCAGATGAATTTATGACTCATGGGATGGGAAAGACAAAAATCTCAGCACACAATGCAAATAGGGTGACATGGGAAGGAAAAAAAAAAAGGAACCATCAAAAGCCAGACAAGTTGTTTTCTTGTCTCTGAGTGCACATACCTGATTCTTAACAAAACAAAAAAACATATATACAAATACATAGTGTGCAAGCATTTTTAAAGACACACTTAGTAACCTGGTATGAGGTAAAATGCCCCCATGTTTTTAACTGAAGAACAGATTATGAAGTCACACGCCCCCCTCCCCTCCCAAGTCTTCCCACAGCACTAATAGGAAGAGAACTTTTGTTGGTTAAAACATCAACTGAGAACACAACATCCGTGTTTAAAAGGCTCTGTTGCTAGGAAGCACTGCAACTGGTAAAGACCCCTGAAAAGCCGAACCCACCCGCAAGATCTCTACAACGAGACACAGGGCAGAATATTCACCTGGTTTGTTCAGAGAAGCTGTATAGGCCTGTGGTATCCCACTGATCTATCGTATTTGGTGTACTCAGTCCCCAAATTTCAGAGCAAGTGCTGTGTATAAATTGGAAAAACAAAAACAAAAAAAGTTGATGTGAATATGGAAGCATGGTTATTCAAACTACCATGATGTAAAAGACATGGGAGAAATGTACAGAAAACTTCCTTCCACATAGAAAATACTGAAGAGTTTGCTTCGTTTTCTTTCTTTCTTTTTTTTTTTTTTAAATACTAGTATCAAAGAGAATGTATTTTCTATATGAAGGAGGCCGGTAAAATGGAACATGTGATTTTAAGGTAAAATGATGTTTTCAAAACGGTGAGTACGTCTGCTGGATTGATGCAATTCGCATATTTGTAATATACCTTAAAACAGGCAAAACCTCGTCAACCTGGCAGTACACAAACAGTCTCTTTGCAAAAAGTAGGAAAAAAATCTTTACAAAATAATAATAATAATAATAATAATAATAATAATAATAATAATAATAATAATAAAAATTGCAAGTCAGACTAAAATCATGTCAGTAAAGTATTAAGAGTTCAACAAACTGTTAAAACCAGAATTCGGGAATCACCCAAATCAATTTGTTACTAGCTGGAATGTGCACGTTTTCCATTACTTTCGCTGAAATATCCTTCTTTTGAGCCCACCACCTTCAACCCTTCGTCTTTAATGTCATATGAAAGGATACATCCAATTTGCTGTTTGTTGTTAACAAGTGTACAAAATACAAGATGAAATCCAACAGGAGGCAAGCAATTCAAATTAAATTTGGGGAAAAAAACAATATCAAAGGTTTTCCTTTATTTCCTTTATTTATTCATTTATTTAATATATCCGCCATTATTTTTATAAATAATTCAAGGAGGTGAATTTACCCAACACACAACACGCTTCCTCCTCCTATTTTCCCCACAACCACCACCCTGTAAGTGTGTGACTGGCCCAAAGTCATCCAGCCGGTTTTCATGTCTAAAGCGGGACTAGAATTCACTGTCTCCTGGTGATTGGCCCAAAGTCACCCAGCTGGCTTTCATGGCTAAGGAGAGACTTGAACTCAGAGTCTCCTGCTTTCTAGCTTGGTGTCTTAACCACTAGACCAAACTGGGTCTCTTCCATCCCTGAAAGAGAACTGTCATTTCACAGGAATCTCAGCACCCAAGACTAACAATTTGAAAACAGTATCACAGCAAACCTTATTTACACTAATGAGCTCAAATCTATCAATCATTATTTCGTATCTTTTTGTATTTTTCTCAGAAAATGGTTCGTGAGCTTTGGTTTGCAGCAAGCAGAAGGAGAACCTCTACCTAAGATCTGACCAATAATCAACTGGGTACAATAAGCAGCTGGAGTTCAATACACTGTTACTAATTTCTCTCCGAGGCGGAGCATTATCACTCATAACTGCCAGTACTTACCAAAAGGCAATCCAATTGAAACTGTATCCCGTATATCTTGTATAACCTTGCAGGCTGGTGATAATATTCTGGATAGTGAAGTATTAGAAGTCAATTCAGGTAGACCGTGTACGATTAGTGGGATTTACGTGGACCTTGAGAAGAATCACCCAAGGGGGTCTGAAAAGGTGCCACTACGTTTCTTCTGATTTTTAGCCGCCACAGAATAACATGACTATGTATAATTAATACGTCTAAAGCATTTTGAAAACCCTTTTCTTGTTCAGCCAACAAAACAAGAGCCTTATTTGTCGCTCTCAAGATACAAAATATGTGCATTATTTGAACTCTTTGAAACAATACTCTATCATACCCCAAAACTCAGAATGGGGATACCTGATTATATTTAAAAATCATTTGTTATCTAGATGTAAAAAAAAATTTTTTTTTTAAATTTTTCTTGTTGTTAGTCGAGAAGTTATGTCTGACCCATTGTGACCCCACGGACAACGTTCCTCCAGGCCTTCCTGTCCTCTACCATCCCCCGGAGACCATTTAAGCTCATGCCGACTGCTTCAGTGACTCCATCCAGCCACCTCGTTCTCTGCCGTCCCCTCAATCTTTCCCAGCATTAGGCTCTTCTCCAGTGAGTTTATTTTCCTAGCCACCATTAATTCTGAAATGTTAAATAAATGCGGAAGATTCTGGAAGCAAGAAGCTCAGTTAACAACTGTGTTCACAAATCTTTTATTGTAGAAGCATTGTGGATTTTCCACTGGTAATGCTTTTTTCCAAAGATTTTTTGCCCCCCTGAGGATCAATGCTACCATTACGTCTTCTTTGTTAGTTGTCATTTAATATGTTTTGCTGTTACCTTTGCGATTCAGGATTAGTGCAGTCATAAGAAAATTAACCATAACCTAGGAATCAGTATATCTTTCCTCAGATGAATCTCATCTCTTCAATTATACATGTGATCAAATGCCAATCGAAATGCGTATTAAAGTTAAATTATGAACCAAGATCAGGAGATGGGGGGGGGGGAATGTACACATACAAAAGCAGAATCCAGAAATTATTATATGTAATCGCAATGGCTGTATTGGCATGAATCAACAGTAAGGCAACAAATTGACCTTCTAAAGAAATTTGCAGTTCATTAGAAGATAACAAGAACATAATCAAACTGTACCTTGGCAGTTGTAAATCTTCTTTCAAGTGCTCATAGTCCCAAATCTACTAGAACTCTCCACGTCATTCAGAGAGACAGTTTGCAAAGTGAATGGTACAGACACAGCCAAAAGTTGCTGTCACCCCTGAACCTACTGCTCAAAGCATTAGTGTCCTCCCAAAGGCTCAGCATGGCCACTTCACTCTAACACAGCAATCCTAGCTTCTTCATTACGCCAACCCTTCCCACCATAGATTCAAACCAGGGTTTTCCAAGATGGCCTTCTGAACTGTTTGCACAAGCCTATAAATATATGGCAAAACAACCCCTAAAACAAAAGGAATCCACTGCTCTTTATTTCTGCATTTTATTAATAATCTTCATGACACTACATTTATTGGAATAATGTAGCCTGTCCACAAAAATAAAAAGATACTACTGAAAAACCAGTTGCTTCAGTTGCACAAACCTGAAAACAATTTGCTTCTTTGGAAGAAGCCTGCATACTTAAAGGATTGGTTCATCTTTGGCACTAGCTGTGTTCTCCATACTGGAAAAGTTTTGAAAATTAGTACCTCTAACGTTGACCAACACTTCCTTAAAACTAATGATTAGTTTACAGCAGAGTTGTCCAACCTTGGCAACTTTAAAGTTGCTGACTCCAACTCCCAGAATTCCTCAACCAGCCATAGTGGCTGGGGAATTCTGGGAGTTGGAGTCCACAAGTCTTAAAGTTATCAAAGTTGGACACCCCTGGTTTACATCTATTATCTCCTTGCAACCGTTGAGAGTTGCAAGAGCCTTGGTAGTACAGTGGTCTAAAGCACCCTGTTATTAAGACCAGTTGCCTGCAATTACTGCAGGTTCGAATCTCACCAGGCTCAAGGTTGACTCAGCCTTCCATCCTTTCTAAGGTAAGTAAATTGAGGACCCAGTTGTGGGGGCAATAAGCTGACTTTGTATAAATATACAAAAGTATGAAGGCTATTGCTTAGTGCATTGTAAGCAACCCTGAGTCTCCGGAGAAGGGCGGCATATAAATCAAATTTAAAAAAAAAAAAAGAAAAAAAGAAAAAAAAAGAAAACAGCAAAAAATCAGTATCAGAAATCATTATGCATTTTTGCTGTTCTGACATTACTCTACTGAATTTAAAATTTACAAACACTGTAAATAACCTCATTTTAGTTCCTATTTTCCAACTGTCTCTAATGAAATGTTTGTGAGAATGGTGTTTGAGAAAGATTGTGGTGTATTTATTCATGTGTGCAGGCAGATGTGGATAAGACAGACATACATGGGATTTGATATATCCATTCTTTATGCATGACATTCTCTTGATTTAAAATTGTCTCCATAATTTAAAGAGATGAAAAAGAATGACAAAAGCTGAATTAATCCGTATTATGCATTTTCAGAAAATATTTTTGTTGAGGGGGAAAAAACATAGATATACAGTATAAGCAATCCAAGGTAAAATGTGTCTGACAGTCAAGTGGAGGATTTACTCATCTATAAAGTTCTGCATCATTTTAGTTGTAAAACTTTAGACTTTATAGATGAGGTCAATACAAACCAATTGTTTTATAAACTCCCACCAATAAAACACGCTCGAAGAGATGGTAACAAAAAAAAAACCAAAACAAACCTGGAGACACAACTTAAGAAGCACAGAAAAGAGGTTAAAAAGTATCAAATAACTAAGGCTATTAACCTAGGTTTCATGTCCAAAATCTCACAAAAACTGAATGAAAATATAGCTCTCAACAGCACCAACTTCAGTCTCTGAATGAATACCGTTATACCCTTTGGGGGGGGGAATGACTCCCCTTCTGCAAAACAAACAATAAACAATCTCTTCAGAAGTTGAATGAATGAATGAACACAAGAAAATGCTAAGCAAATCTTGAGGGTGCTTGACATTACAAAAATATTCGGAACATGCAAAACCTAAAATAAATGAAGCAAACAGAATTGGAGAAGTTTCTCAACTGGCGTTTTCAAATGTCACTGAGAACTCTTAGGAAAACTGCAATATTGCTGGAGGCAACATAGAATGGCAAAAAGGGACATATACTGGACATCATCTTTAGAGGCTATAGTCTAGTCTAATACTTTTAGAAGGATACAAATTAATTTAATGATTTGTAACTGTTGTAACATTTCAGTAACATTTGAAATTTAGAATTTCCAATCATTGGCTTTGGGTAGGATCCTTGGTAAAGGCAAATTAAATATTACGGAAAAAGCTAGTCAAAGCAAGGCTTGTAGCATTGCGGGTGATAGGTTGTGTGGGAAATGGGTGCGATCTCAGCCGGAAGGTGGGTTTGTGCATCATGCCACAGATTACCCCCATCACCTGAATTGCAAGTGAAGACACACCCCATCCCGTTTCCATGCAAAACTAATTTACCAGATTCTGTTTTTTATGTTTCAATCCTATATTGGTAGAGCTCCTACGAAGGATGTACACTGACTTTGTACAGGTCAGGGACTGAGATCCCACTAAGGAGCTATTGAAGAGGTCCTTCAGAAAAAAGTAGGCCGTAAAAAAGTTACTTTGTTTAGTGACCGTTCAAAGTTACAACAGCACTGGGGGGGAAAAAAGCGACTTGTGACAGTTTTTCACACTTATGACATCCCTCCGTGGTCATGTGATCAAAATTCAGACGCTTGGCAGATGACTCGTATATATGACGGTTGCAGTGTCTCAGGCTCATGTGATCATCTTTTGCGACCTTCTGATGAGCAAAGTCAATGGGGAAGCCAGATTCAATTAATCACTGTGTTTCTAACTTAACATCTGCAGTGGTTTGCTTAACAGCTTGAGCAAGAAAAGTCGTAAAATGGGACAACTCGCATGTATGTTGCTAGGAAACAACCAGAACAGGCTAAAAAGAATCCTTGCCTCAATCTACAAATTATCTTGAAGTGAATTTATATGTGTCCAGCAGTCACCAATACAATGAAATGGCTGGATGGATAATATGGCTCTGGAGCAGAGCTGTCAAAACTCCCAACCCGCGGCCCGGATGTGTCACACGCCAGCCACACCCCGTTTAGCGAAGGAGGAATAAGTCCCGATACATCATGTGATGACGCCGTGAGTTTGACACCCCTGCTCTGCTGTATTTCTAAATAGAAAGGCTTTATCCTATCCTTGATCCATGCACTGGCACATGGATTTGCTGCTCAAGGACAGGGATGATGGCTCATTTGAACTCTGGAATGTTTTGAAATGCTGTGGTGAACATTAACTGCTCCCATATGTCTAGAGCAACTTGCTAATTGTTTCTACCGAAGATCCTATACCTAAAATTTCTGTGCGCTGCAGAAATTTTGCAAAAAGCTGGGGCAGTTATTGGGCTTTTCAAAACCGGCAAAAGTTCATCACACTCTTCAATATTCACATCAGAAAAAAGAACAATCTATCACAGTGTTGACAAACTTTTTCGGCACTAAGTGCCAAAATGGGAGCATGCGTGCATGCGTGTGTGTACGTGCCAGAAACTGGAAAATCATCTTCTCGGCGTGTGCATGCACACCGGGAGGCTTTTCTTCCCGTTTCAAGAACTCCCACACACCAGCTAGTCGGCAGCTAGTCGGCCTGTCAGAATCCGGAAAACCAGCTAGTTGGCACGCCAGAATCCGGAACAGCAATGGGCAACAGCTCGCGTGCCCGGAGAGATGGCTCTGCGTGTCACTTCCAGCACGCGTGTCATAGGTTCGCCATCACGGATCTATTGTATTTCTGTAGGAGAGGAAGAAGCAGCCCCATGCTATTCTGAAACGAACCATCAAAGGTTTGGCTACTCCAGTGCCCAGCACCAAAGAGTATCTCCCATAGATTTTCTCTAAATTGTAGAGCACATACTAATGCGGGAGAGGCCTGATGCTACTGGGTATAGTGGAACAAGTTTTAAGAGGAACAGATTTGTGTAAATTTGGTTAACGTGCTGCCCAGTAGGAAAGAGCTTGCTGCTTATTACTTGGAAGATGCCTATAAAACTGCTTGCACAGATTGAAACAATAGGAAAAAAATCTGCTTCTCCGGCAATTAGAAGGGAAGAGACAAAACAGACTGTTCCGAGCAACAAATATCACGTCTAAACTACATGTAAGATGCTAGGAGGTAATTTTTTTTTAGCACTAAAGCTCTGTCAATACAGGGCAGCAAGGCAATTAGGGCTTCAAAAGAAAATAATTTTAAAAATAGTACAACGCTAAATACAATGCTCCAAAAACAAAAGTGAAGGGATTTACCACATGTACTGAAGACTGTTACACAGGATAGATTTATGATCAGAGAGACAGCATTTAATTAACTACCAAAAACTAAAGACAGAAGGTGAGGGAAGATGCTTTATAATACAGGCTCCACTTCTGAAATGTACTAACTTAAACTATGGACAACCCAATTACAAAGGCAGTTTACTTAAATGGAGAGTATTTTTAAATCCCGTTGCTTCTCAGGTCTTGATATAACTGTCTTTAAACAATCACTCGTTATTGGTAATGTAATGGAGAATGTTTCAAAAAAACTGGGGAAATGAATATACTGTCTTTGGCCATGGAAACAATGGGTGGCCGTCTTATTTTGTATTTTGTACTGTGTATCTATTTCTAACAACATTAAAGTTAAGCCATAAATTCTCCAGTGCTTCAATCCAAATCCGAACTCTACTTCGTAACACACAACTTAGGGTTCTGTACCAGAACTTAAAATCAAGATTTGAAGAGGTTATTCAAGTTCCCTAGTTCAACTTCTCTTTGGTAAGTTCCTTGACATATGGATCTGCAGCCTCTACTTGAGAAGGAACCTACCAACTCCAAGTGATTCCACAGTGATTCCACTGCTTTTACAGGTAGTCTTTGACTTGCAACAGTTGGGACCAGGAATTTCCGTTGCTAAGCAAAGTGGTTCCTAAGTGTGTTGCACTCTTACACTTACTTTATTGATTAACTCTGGGGCCATATCAAAGTGTTCCAGACACAAATTATTACTAAAATCTAATAAAAACAATTTAAAATGAAATTGGAAAAAAATACGATTTAAAATGAAATTGGAATAAAATAACAGTTTAAAATGAAATTGGAATAAAACACAATAATGTAATATATACCGTATTTTTCGGAATATAAGACACACTTCCCCCCCCAAAAAAGGCTGAAAATTTGGGTGCGTCTTATACTCCGAACGTAGCCCCACCTATCCACCGGCCCTCACCCTTTGGCCTCTGCCTCCCAGCAATTTGCTTCCTTGCAGCAAACAGCCTGTTTCAGTTTCAGCACAACCTGATTAGCACAAGCAGCTGATTGTGGTTGGATCGGCCTCCCAACCATCAGCTGTTTCAGACTGCAGGGACTGCCATTGCCGCCTCCGCGCACCCCATTTTCTGCCCACTTTTATTCCCGCCGCCCGAAACGGGTGGAAAATGGAACCCACAGAGGTTGAAAATGGGAAGCGGAGGCCGAAAATGGGAAGCGGAGGCCAAAAATGAAGCACACAGAGGCGGCAATAGGCTATGGCAATCCCTGCTGCCTGAAACAGCTGATCCTCGGGAAGCCGATCCAACTGACAATCAGCTGCTTGTGCTAATCAGGCTGCACTGAAGCTGAAACGGACTGTTTGCTGTTTGCTGCAAGGAGGCAAATTGCTGAGAGGCAGAGGCAGATTTTTTTTCTTGAGAAGACACAGCAAACAGAAACAAAAAAGAGCAGTGCCTTGTGTATTACTCTGGCAGTGTAGTGGAAACTCAAAAAGATGAAAAACAGCTGCAGAATTCACAACAGGTTTGGGAAACTTGGTGGGGTTCTCTTTCTTCATTTACGCCTCATTAAAGTAAGCAGGGAACACAGCAAGCAGAGGTATCTGGACCTCTCTTTTTTTTTCCTCCTCCCGCAAGATTCAACAATCTTTCAGTAGGGTTGATTATGGAAGATGGCATGAGAAGAGTGGTGGAACCATGTTCAGCAACTACCCGGATGCCTCTGATCAAAAATGCACCCAGTTTAGCTCCAACTATTACATCTCTTAGGGGACGCGGTAGCTCAGTCGCTAAGACGCTAAGCTTGTCGATCAGAAAGTTAGCAGTTCAGCGGTTCGAATCCCTAGTGCCGCATAATGGAGTGAGTTCCTGTTACTTGTCCCAGCTTCTGCCAACCTAGCAGTTAGAAAGCACATAAAAAATGCAAATAGAAAAATAGGGACCACTTTGGTGGGAAGATAACGGTGCTCCGTGCGCCTTCGGCGTTGAATGATTCCGGTCACATGACCACGGAGATGTCTTCGGACAGCGCTGGCTCTTCGGCTCAGAAACGGAGATGAGCACCACCCCTAGAGCCAGAAACAACTAGCACACATGTGCAGGGAACCGTTACCTTTTTTAATGTCTCCAGTAGAAATCCACCCCCTTCCAACTGGATTCAGTTATCTAGACAAAATTCCATCCAAGCACCAGTTTTCTCAACAGCAGAGTTTTCAACACCTCTCAGCCCTCTCCTATCATGAAGAAGTAGGACATCCCTCCTTCACTTCTATTAAAACGGCAAGCAACGAGAAAATGGAACACCAAACATGAGGTTTTTGTCTGAAGAAAAGATGGCACACCCACAGTTATGCCTGGAACACACTTGGCAGTAACTGGATGGAAACTAATCAAGGAGAAAAGCAACCTGGAATTAAGGAGAAACTTCCTAACGCCAAGGACAATCAATCAGTGGAAGGGCTTGCCTTCAGAAGTTGTGGGTGCTCCATCACTGGAGGTTTTAAAGAGGAGACTGGACAGTCACTTGTCTGAAATGGTATAGGACAGTGACGGCTAACCTTTTTCTCTTCATGTGCCAAAAGGGTGTGCGCGCATGCGCATACAACCCCCCCCCCACGCTCCTCCGGTGCATGCACACACAACCCCCATGCCTACTCAGCCTCCTGCACCATGACAGGGGGGCATTTTCATCCCCCCCCCAGGCTCCGAAGGGTTTCTTCGAGCCTCCAGGAGGGCTCCGGAGGCTGGAACAGGCCCGTTTCTGGACTTCCGGGAAGCCTGTTTTTCATCCTCCCCAGGCTCCGCACGGACCCTTCACTTACCTGGCATCCAAAACGGAGCGCGCAGAGACTCCTGGGAGCCTCCTGGGCCCAAAATTGGGCTGTGGGGGGGGGGTGCGCTGCACCCCCCCGCACTCCACCCCCTGCACATGCGTGCGACCCCTGCCCCCACACATACGCACACATCTCGCACATGTGCCCTGCCTCCTGTGCATCCCAAAAATCAGCTGGCTGGCGGGAGGCGCGCACGCATGCGCAGTGGAGCTGAGCTGGGCGACGGTTCGTGTGCCCACAGAGAAGGCTCTGCGTGACAGCTGTGGCACGTGTGCCATAGGTTCGCCATAACGGGTCTAGGATCTCCTACTTCAGCAGGAGGCTGCACTAGAATGCCTCCAAGGTCCCTTCCAGCTCTATTCTGATTATACTAGATGGTCCAGGACTTGGGGGGGGGGGAAGCTATCTTCCTTATGGACCCAACCTATCCCCATTAGCAGAGCCATCTAAAAGTCACCAACCTCTAAGTAAAACAGCACTGCAAGCTATTCTTGAGGTTGAATAGTCTGACTGGATTAAAGCAGTCAGAGTACATTCAAGCCTGATTGATTCTGCTCCCCTTCACAGAGGCCCACCTCTGAAGGTTGTACGGCATGCATCATTTTGTTTGCACAAGAGACAACTAAAAAGGTACAGAAGTCTTCTGAGGAAGAGAACAGGAAAGAGGCATAGAGAGAAGTGGCGGAAAAGGAAATTCAAGAGTACTTGCTTGGAGTTATTGAGATCAAATGTATTAAACAGGGAAGGAAGTCTTTCACAGCCAGATTGGCTCAGCAAACAAGTCAACAGACTCAAGTTTCTTCTGAAGGTGTGATCAAGAATGGCAGCTGTCTAGAGAGGAGAATAGTGACACTTCACATGAATAGAAGTTCCAGAGATTTTTCAACTCAGAATTCTACGATGCTTGTGATAAAGAAGTTGGGGAGGATGTTGGACCTGGATATTAAAAGACTACCAGTTGCACCAAAAAAAAAAGGGAGGGGAGGGGGAAACTGTCTTCCCAAGTCACATCCTCCTTCTTGCCTTCCTGCCTGCCTCCGGTTTGGCCATTCTTCTCAGCTGGGGAAGCCAAGACATAAAAGTTGTCCCTTAACATTTTGCCATCTTCCTTGAGCAATTCATACACGCATTCATTTCCTTTTAATTTGAATACTGTTCTCAGATCTTCATTAAGGTCTTTTTGTGAAGGTTTCTTCTGCTAGATTGCTTCCCCCCCGCCCCTTTGTGCTTTTCGTATTTTTATTGTCAGGAAATTCCATTCATTCTAAAGCAAACAATCATTATATGTAGCACGGTGAAATGGATGGCCTTGAGGAACAGAGGGCAGAACCATTACCAAAGACACAAAAGAAGAAGACACGGATTTAAGTCTGGGACAGGTAGAAAGTGTGCGCAAACATCTCAGATGGTTATAAAAGAAAAGAAGGGGAATCAGACTTACAATAATTGGAGCTAATCCAAATAAAAGTAGTCTTTAGTCTTCTATGGAGTTCATTTCTTGGTCTGGTCTGCCTCGCAGGACTGACATCAGCTCAATAAGCTAATTACCAACAACCTGACTTTCTTATATATCCCCTAAAGTCTTGGCTTACTCACAAAAAACAGTCATTTAATCACTCAGACAGGAAATCAGCTCTCAGGACCCAGTTCTTGCAACCAGCAGCTATTCAGGAGATGATCTTTTGACCCCTCTCACCATTGAATACACAATTCCTCAGAACACGCAGCTTCCTTGACCATTCTCTTTTCTCTTGGTTATCTTTTCCTCCTGTTGAATGAATTCCACTGGAAAATTCCTATTTACTCTCTCCGTGTTATGCAATCCTGATAATCAGGTATTGTTATTATCTGTGCCGTTTCCATCATAAATTGTATTTATAAATAAATCTGTGGCTGAAGAAAAGATACACAGCACTAGTATCTAAAAACTGTCTGACCTGGGCACTAAGTTCTCCACAGACAAGATAGTTCTCGAAGAGTTTCAGAAAGTATTACAATCATGTTGTGAATGCCCTTGAGAATTTTAACTTTGCAGGTTTTTTTCAAGCCCTTTTATTCAGCTCCACATTATAAAAAAATGAAAACAACCTTTACTGTTTTAAACCACGAGTTCCCTGTGGGTTCGGAACCTACGGAAATAGAATTTTAAAATAAAATTTAAGAATAAAAATGTTTTGAATATAAAAACATTCAAATTCTGGGGTGTATGGGGTTTGGGGTTTTTTGTTTTTTTTCCCTTACCCTATGGTTTAGGTAAACTACTGTTTTCCATGCTTGACATTACAGGGAACAGTTTAATAAGCAAACATTCTCTTCAATTTTAATTGCCATCTAAGACCGGTTAGAAAAATAAGTGAACACAGCAGAGTAGGTCGAAGGAAACATAAAAAGAAAATCGAAGGCAACGGGAATGGGGATACTTAGGCAGCATGTCTGGTAAAACAAGGGATGGGATTAAGAATGAATAATTAATACTGCAGACTGAATATGTAAGTAAGTGAATGGAATGAGATGGCTGGATCAGATGAAGAGAATTGAGAACTAAAATGCAAAGCGAATATATGATGGAAGAGTAAATGGGCCAAGAGGACGGAGTTGATGAAATCTTCAAAAGGAGAGTTGAGAATTTAAAAAAGGAAGTGCAATGTGTGAAGAAGTGTGTGAACATGGTGAAAACAAGGATGGTGAATAAGATTAGATTTCTTTCTCTTTTCTTCTATCTTTAGCTTATTTTGCTTACTGTTGCTTACTCTTTTCTAAAGTTTTGTTTATAACACTGTTAAGCAAAAGGGAACAGCAAAATATTAGGTACGTATGCAACAAATGACAAATGAGGTATGCAAGGTGTTTTCAAAGTGGCAGTCAATTCTTTGAAAACGTCTTGCATGCCTCATTTATCATTTTATTGCCATTTTAAAGGAACAGCAATAATATACACAGGAAATCTTATCAGCTTTGTGACTTAAAAATTGTTGTAAATTAATTTCCTGGATGATGTCCAAAGGAACTCTCTTCATTGAGTTCACTTTCATTTCCTTACTCAATAATCAGCTTTTTTTTTAAAAAAAAAAATCAGTCACTAAGATTAGTTATTAATAGTGACCTGACTATCTCATATAGTAGCATACCAAATATTTACTTTGGCATTTAGTCAATGAAATTCATACTCCTCTGGAATAATTCAAATCATATATAAAAAATTATTGTATTTCCAACAGATCAGGTATTTAAATTGGATTCAACATTTAAGTAATAGTCTGAAATATAAAGGTCAGAGTTATTGAGACTAGTACACTTACCGGTAATCAATCAGAAGATTAAAATAATTTCATTCCTAAAAAGCTGACGATGAAGTAAAAGATGTGCCTGCCTTGTCAACTATCAAATATTTGAATTCCAATAAATGCAAAGACTTTGCAGACCAAGGGTGCAAGTGTGTGCCAGAGATTCTTCTGTCGAAGTTCAGTAGCATTCAATCTCTTATTAGTTATTTCTCCACATTTTGTTCAAGGCTACAGAGACTTCAATGTTGCACTTTATGTTAAGAATGTTGGCTACGACACCTCAATCTACTTTTTTCATGGTTATTTTCGTAAGTGCCACCCAATTATGCCAATTCTTGATATAGTGCACCAAACAGTCGACTAACAAGTTTACTGGATGTCTTGTGGGAGCATTATTTTTAATTCAAGTGTTTGATTCATTCACATTTGCACTTGGAAGAGAGAAGCAAGGGCTCAATTCCTTATGAACATTCTGCAGAATAGGTCAAAGCCATCCCTGTTCTTACTCTCAATTGCATATTCTGGTGTTAGTATTTAAATTTCCAAGAAGATGTCATTCGTAGTGATCCCATGCACAAACTGTTATGCACACAGTTTGCTGTGAGTGATCCATATTTGGAGTGGACATGCATGTTCTGGGGTAACAACATTTGAGGTAGGAGTGATAAGCAGGGGGAAAAAATTCAAAAATCTTAGTACCCCTTGGCTTTAAGCACAACCTACCTAAGCAATCCACCTGTTCCAAGTAACAGACCCAACACAATCAAAACTCTTGAGGCCTGTGGCAGCCCTGAAGATGCTCCAAAATGGCTTCAGGGTTGACACCTGCCTGCTTACATGTCAGGTGCAAGAAGTCAGGAATCGGAATAGAGTTCAGAAATATTACAAGTTTATTTCATGCTACCTATACACAAGAATCTGAACTACTAATGGCCAAGGTGAGTTGGCGCAAGATAAAAGTCAACGGACTTTGGGGGGGGGGGATTGGACTTAGGTCTTTTACATGGGTACAGAGATTCCAAACTGATGATGCATTTGACCCCACCCTCAGGCTCAACCTGATCAGGTCCTACATTACTTTCCCCAGTCTCTCATTATCCATTTCCATTAGGCATGGAAACCAGCTGGATGACTTTAGGCCAGTCACTCTGTCTCAGCCAACCCAACTTTACAGGATTGTTGTTGTAGAGAAATTAGGAGGCCAAAGTATTACCGTGTTTCCCTGAAAATAAAACCCTGTCTTATATTTTTTGAAGCTTGGCCTTATTTTCGGGGAGATCTTATTATTTTGGGGCGCGTGGAGCAAGATGGGGATCCTCTTGCCATCTTATCTGATTTCCAGCTCTGTCTCCCTAACCCTAACCAGAGGAAATAGCGGGACCAGCTGCGCATGCGGTTAAATATTTTCGGGGAGGTCTTATTTTGGGGGAAACACGGTAGATATGTTCATCACCTTGAATTACATATACGGTGGTACCTTGGTACTCAATTGCTTTGAAACTCATCGAATTTGGTACTCAATGCATTTTAATGCAAACATTGTGTCCCAGTACTAGTTTGTTTGGTGTTCAATGCACAAGCTAGAACTTGTTGGTGTCAGCTGCCTTGTGACTCACTACATTATTCCTTATGGGAGAAATGTGTTTGGTACTCATCATTTTTGGTATTCATCGCACCTCCTGGAACCAATTAACAATGAGTACTGAGGTACCACTGTATAAAAAAGGCAGGATAAAAATACAACAAAATATTGTCTTGTTCACGCACAGAAGCCTTTTCAGAACTGTCTGGACCTGAGATTTCTAGCTGGAAGTTATCCCATTGTGCATGTCTAGCCACTCAGCTCCCATTTCTTCCTCACTTCTCCTAAGACTGAAAGCACTTAGTGGAGTAAGCATCAGTAGAGGAAAAAGTGAGTGGTTATATTAATACCCAGATGACCATTCAAAGAGTACTTTGAGAGGAGACAAAGAGATTGTGATTGATCGCTCCTGGTATTTGAACAGTACATGTGTTACATTCCTATGAAATATTCTTGATTTACTTTAGCTTCTAGACTTACCAGACCTACTAATGTGTTGATTGGATCCTGTGAGGCTGCCTACCACTGGAGTTAACTGGTGTGTGATGGTATATTTTCAGAATTGTCCAATTAGGCATAGAAGGGAACATCATTTCACACTTGGCTACGTGTTGATTTGACTGACTGCAACTGAAGTGTTGGAGACAATATGTTCTAACCTGTTTCATAGTACTTGTTCAAATGTGCGGCACTCCTTCCCACCTCTATAGACAACTGATAATGACCCTTGGCATTCTTGAGGATTCCAACATCCTCAGATACTTTTATCATACAGAATCTGTTCCCAGGGTTTATATTGCTGGTCAGAAATAACATCAGAAGGGAATTCTCTCTTAAAGTTGGGAGAATTGCCTACCATTGCTGAATACTTGATTATTAGATTGTAGTTTGCCCCAAAGTCACTGAACGACTTTGAACTAGTAACTCTTTTCTTATCTTACTGCACTGTTTTATTAATTTATTGTTTTTAATTGCTTTAACCATTTTATAGTTTTAGAATTGTAAACTGCCCAGAGTCACTTGGCTGAGATGGACAGCCATAAAAAAGGGAGGGAGGGAGGGAGGGAGGGAAGGAAGGAAGGAATTGTTGTGGGGAGAGTATAGGATAGAACACTACATATCCCATCCTGAGCTCCTAAATAAAAAACAGATAAATAAATCAATTAATGGGGAAAAGTGTGGCCTCAATCAAGTTTAGCAACACCCGAATGTTCTGAATTGATACAAAGATCCTGAGAAGATGTAAAGTAAATCTGGTATCATAGGCAAGTTATAACCTGAAGGTGCTATGAGTAGTCACTTCAAGCATGGATTACCTGTACTTCTTTTAACCTGAAGTAAACTATGAGTACTACAAGGTACTTCATTTAAGTTTCTAGGGGTCCTCACCAATCCAAAAAGGATCTGAAGAAGAAAGCCTGTGTTCCCATTAAGGCAAAGTATCCATATGCATAAGCATTTTGTTTCAGAAGAGGACTTAAAATACTGATCATAAATACATTTTGTCAGAATCCCTTCAATCTGAAACATACTGAATCCAATGGTCGAAGGGAAAACCTGGGGTGATAAATTACCTAGGGTAGGGAAAGCTATGTGAGTAGTCAGATCTAAATTATAGTGACTTCCATGCATAATAGGTAATAGTTGGGTGATACAACAACAGGGTAATGCTCATTGCAGTGGCCCCCTTCAGAAGCAGGAAGGGGAGAAGAGAAAGGCTGGATCTGTGGGTTTAGTGATGGTGGGTGATATTATATTTGTGGTGGTGGCAGGTATGCTGGTGGAAGCCCTAATGGAGGTGATCTCACCACATAAGGAGTTTATGAGAAAGAGGCTGAATATTTTTCCACTCAGGTGCTGTCACCTGTACTTTAAGGATCTCTTTGCATGGTTACTATTTCTGTCTCCGGCAGGAGATTTTGTGGGCAAGCAATTTCCACTTGTCAGTGTAGGCGAGATCAGCAGGTGATACTTTATCACTTGGGCTATGATTAGGGCTGATTACAAACTGAATGAGCTCCACGAACCTGGCACCAAAGATTTGGTTCTTAATAGAACCTTCTAGTAAAGAAGGCCCATGCCTTCCTAAAATTTCTAGCAGTATATATAGGTTATCAATAATACGGCCCTTTTCCAACTGACAAAGGTAGAGTGAGCACCTGCAAGCAAGGCATCATTTATTGCCAAAATTAGTACATTTGTGATAAAGGACCCTAGAGCAGAGTCCCCAACCTTTCTAGCTTGGTGGCCTGGCCTGGCGTGGGGGGCGTGGGGGGAGGGGGCATGAGTGGCAGGCGCATGGGTGCGTGCTCAGCTCCATTTGTGCAAGTGATGGACTCACACGCCCACTGCTCACACAAATGCAGCTTCATGCACAAGCAAAGGATGCTTGCACTTATGCACAAAGCTCCACTCATGCGAACAGAAGGTGCTTGTGTGAGCGTGCAAAGCTCCCCTTGTGCGAGCGGAGGGCACTCGTGTGCAAAGCTCAATTCTTTGAGCCTCGCCCATCTCTCCTGCGCTCCTGTTTCAAACAGACTGCGGCCTGGTAGTTGGGACCCCTGCCCTAGAGGATATATAGCAAACTTTTTGCACAAAAGGCTATTGCCACGATCACCTTAAAATAGCACACAATATAAAACAGAATCAGTAGCTCCTGTCAGGCAAAGTTTTCAATGAGGTTACTGGCTTACATGGTCTGCTCCTCAGAGTCAACTGGAGCTAGGTGGCTACAATAAATTGAAACAAACACATACACACATATATGTACCATATTTTTCAGAGTATAAGATGCACCAGATTATAAAATGCACCTACCTTTTTTGATGAGGAAAACAAGAAAAAGAAATCTGCCTCTGCCTCCCAGCAATTTTGCTTCCTTACAGCAAACAGCCTGCTTTACTTTCATTTTCATTTTCAGCATAGCTTGATTAGCACAAGGGGAAAAAAAATCTGCTCCAGAAATTTACCTCCTTGCAGCAAGCAGCAGAGGCCCACACAAAACAGCTGAGAGTTGGGAGGCCGATCCAATCAACTTGTGCTAATTACACTGTGCTGAAGCTGAAAGGAGCTGTTTCTTCTTGCTGCTTGTTGCAAGGAGGTAACTGCTGGGAGGCAGAAGCCAAAGGGTGGGGGCCAGTGGGTGGGCAGGGCTACATTCGGTGTATAAGACGCACCTAAATTTTTACCCCTTTTAGGGGGGAAAAAGGTGCGTCTTATACTCTGAAAAATATAGTATGCGTTTATTTCAATTTACCATAGCTATCCAATCCCAACTGACGCTGGGGGAGGGTACCAATAGAATCCATACAAGCAAATAAGACCTAAAACCATAGCGATGGCCCAGACAAAAGCAATCTCAAAATGACACAAATCAAACTAACGAACAAAAGCAAAACACAGTACCCCAAAATGGAAGGCTTTAACAATACATTAACCCCAGGCCAGGGACCAAAGCCAGTTTTAAGAGCTTGCTTGAACCCTAGAAGAGAGGACACGGTCCTTGTGTCTGGGGGCTGGGACAGAGGAGGAGAAGAAGAAGGGTGAGGCTGTGACAGAGAAGGTTTCCTTTCTCAGTCCTGCAAGAAGACAACATTTGAAAGAGGCGACCTGGAATGCACTTAACCTGTTGGAACACAGTGGGCGTGCACAAAGAACTGAAGGCAAGGATTCCCTTAGATAGTTAAGCCCTATGTCATACAGGGATTTATAAGTAGTAACTAGCAGCTTGAATTGTACTCAGAAACCAACTAGCAACCAATGCAACATAACTCGTCCAAGCGGAGTTCTTTATTGTTCTACAGACATCTATAGAAAAAAATCTTGCCGTACCGAAGACTGTACCTTCTGCATCTACAATACACTCCGTGTAACTATTTAGAGAAGGAAGGGGCTGTTTTCACCCTCTTTCTCTCACACGGTGCCTGGAGGCCGTACGGATCTGGATGGGGAGAAACAGGCTCAGGCTCAACCCATCCAAGACCGAGTGGCTGTGGTTTCCGACGTCCCGATATAGTCAGCTGGTGCCATCGCTGACTATTGGGGGCGAATCATTGGCCCCCACGGAAAGGGCTCGCAACTTGGGCATCCTCCTGGATTCACGGCTGCTTTAGAAGAGCATTTGACGGCCGTGACCGGGAGGATTTTTCATCAGGCTCGCCTGATTCGCCAGTTGCGTCCCTTTCTAGATCGGGACTCCCTACGCACAGTCACTCATGCCCTCGTCACCTCCCGTCTGGACAATTGTAACGCTCTCTACATGGGGCTCCCCTTGAGGAGCATTCGGAGGCTCCAACTGGCGCAGAGTGCGGCCGCGCGGGTGATTATGGGAGCGTCGTGGCGTTCCCATGTAACACTCTCCTGCGCGAGCTGCACTGGCTTCCGGTGGTCTTCCAGGTGCGCTTCAAGGTTTTGGTTATTACCTTTAGAGCGCTCTATGGCTTAGGACTTGGTTATTTACAGGACCTCCTGCTACCACCAATAGCCTCCCACCGGCCAGTACGCTCCCACAGAGGGGCTCCTCCGGGTGCCGTCAGCCAAACAATGTTGACTGGCGGCCCCTAGGGGGAGAGCTTTCTCTGTGGGGGCACCTACGATCTGGAATGAGCTCCCCCCAGATATGGAGGATCCCGAATCTGCGCACCTTCCGTCACGCGCTCAAGATTTTTTTATTTCATCAAGCTGGCCTGACCTAATTCTTTTCCCCTTTTAAATGTAAATTTTAATTTGTTTTTAAATTATTGAGTATTTTAAATTTGTCTCAGCCAAATTATTTAATTCGTTTTTATTCTACTTTAAATTTTTGTATTTATGTGTTTTATTCTGTGACTGTTCACCACCCTGAGTCCTTCGAGAGTAGGGCGGTATATAAATCCAATAAAAACAAAACAAACAAAACAAACATGGTATCTGGGCCGAGTTGCCTCTTACTCCTCTGGAATGTGTTGCCTCCCTCCTGGGGATCCACCTCCTCACTAGATTCTATCACACTTATCCTATCAACAACGTAAGACTTTGTAAGTAAGGACACATCTTTAATTTGGAGTGGTGATCAATGGGCCATGACATTTTGAATCAGCAGTAGCTTTCAGATGATCTTCAAAGGCAGCCCCATGTAGGGTGCATTTCTATAAAACCCCGTCACTAAGTGACCAGGGCATGAGTACATTGTTTGAAGGACAATTTCCCAAAGGAGGAAAGGGCACAACTACTCTTCAAAGACCCTTCTATCCCATTCCACCCTGACCCAAACAGCCTCCAAACAGAATCAGTGTATCAATAGTTGTTATTGTTGAATACATATATCTTTAAATAGGTTGGTTGTATCTAGCCTTAACTGAGCTTTGTTTAATGAAGCATTTTTCAAATGAGCTGGGACAGAACACTTTCCAGAATTCGTAGCATGCATGACGTTACAATTTTAGGCAAAAATGTATGGTTTACCATATTCTCTTTCATTTAAGCCTTCTAACATACTCATAAGTTCCTAATGCTATCATTTATCTTCTTTTAACGACCCCATAATCCCTTGCGGGGTGGAGTCTGGGCAACTGAAAGGAGCTGTTTACTGACCAGATGCCCTTCCTGTCACCAATGCGGAGTTTTGTTTAGCAGATATATTCTCATTGTGCCCAGAGAGAAAAATATCTGCCTCTACCTAGGATCGAACTCACAGCCTCCTGATTGTGAGGCGAAAGCTCTACCTCTAGGCCACCGCACCACTCATTTATGCTTTATAAATATTTATTCATATTAGATCTTTTGGGTTTTGTTTGGGTATTAATTACATCACTATATATACTGGGTTTTTTTTAAGAACGCCAGGACACATGAAGGAATCAGATCCGAGTGCATAATGTTCCAAAATAAAACTTCCATTTTTTTTTTTTAAATAAATGAATCCATATTCTCTTCTGGGAACACTTCCCAATTCATCATATATACAGCTTCCCTACTTGTCATTTTAAACCCACTAGGAAAAAATACCCAGATGTTCTTGATACTCAAGAAGAAAAGTAGACATCCCGGAACCAATATTGACAACTTAGACAAATTCTTATAGCAAATTTTGGCTTACAAAATTGAAGTTAATGTTCCAAATGGGAGGATGACATTTAAATGTGGTTAACTGATTGAAGAGCCAATATACCCTGGTAAATAAGTACTGCCATAACCAAAATATTGACAGATAAACAAAAGGGAAACAAGATTGCACCCTTGCTGTATACTTATTAAATTTCAGTCCATTTTGCTTTAGAAAATTCTTACCTTGGTATTGTAACACATTTTGTATTGCAGTTCTGGGTAGTGATTGCTTTTTCAAGCTCATCCAGTTGTCCCGTCTTCTTGAGCTTCTTGACCAAACTTTTCACTGCTTTTTCGCACCACTTTTCTTCCTGTCCATTCTGCTCACCTCCACCAGCACCTCCTGAGCCACCAGCCGATTTCTTCCACCCTAACAGTCTCTTCACAACCGGCGGGGTGAAGGGCAATATAGATGACATGGCCCAGTACGAATACACCTAACACAATTCAGCTGCCTTTCACGACCTATGGGGGAAAAAAGAAAGCCGTTAGAAGATATAATAGAATTCCTTAATTCTTCCATTGTATCCCGACAAAATGGAGATTTCTCCCGCTAATACTGTTATTGGATATGCGCTTAGTTCTAAGTATAAGATCTATTTTGTTTCCATGTAATAAATAGCTCAGATTGAAAGCATCTGCCAACTCTGAAGCTAGCCTGACTAAGGCCATCTTGGAGGCTTCAGTATTGCCACAATGGACCAATGGTTTCCAAAGATACAGATACAGAGTAACAGAGTTGGAAGGGATCTTGGAGGTCTTCTAGTCCAACCCCCTGCTTAGGCAGGAAATCCCTACACCACTTCAGACAAATCTCTTCTTAAAAATTTCCAGTGTTGGAACATTCACAACTTCTGGAGGCAAGTTGTTCCACTGATTAATTGTTCTAACTGTCAGGAAATTTCTCCTTAGTTCTAAGTTGCTTTTCTCCTTTGTTTCCGTGTGTTGCTTCTTGTCCTACCCTCAGGTGCTTTGGAGAACCCCTTTCTTCTTTGTGGCAACCCCTGAGATATTGGAAGACTGCTATCATGTCTCCCCTAGTCCTTCTTTTTTATCAAACTAAACGTCATCTCAAAGATGAGGGTGAATTAAAACCTAGAATTCACACTAGACCAGGCTTTTGCAAATTTCCTGCGCTGTAGTTGTGCACATTTCAACTCCTAGAATCTTCTAGCATTAGTTATATTGGCTAAAAATTTCACAGCGCTGGTCTACCTCTTTAGGTTTTATCCAGGCTGAGAAGGCTAAGACAAGCTAAAGTGTGGTGCTAAAACTTAAAAGCTCACATAGGAAGCTACTGTTAGGTGCAAGATGCCTCCTTTGCTTGATACTAGAAATCTATTTCTATCAATTCACAGAGAGAGTAAATCCCATTCCTTCCTAGTACTGATGATGTGACCTAAGCTGGGTAATAAAATGTCTGTAAGAAAAGAACCAAGCTCAAAGAGCACCAAGCATCGCATAGTTCAAACCCGAGCTACAAATATTCTCTTCTATTGACAGTTACTTAAAGCTGATGAGTGCATTTTCTACCCTAAAATATTGGAATTTCAATTTATCACTTACAATACTAGATGCAATGCATGTATTACAAGAAAATAAATGTATGTAACTGTTGAGAGCAAAACATTTTGACATATTTTATATATAACTGTCAATCCTAAAAAAATATGAAATTTATACAAAAGGGGAAACCTAGTGTCACTTTTGATTAGTAGAGAAAAAAATCAATATTTCTTGAATCCCATCTTTAATATCTAGAAACATTACTTTTTCAATCTTTCAGTATAATTATTTTACTATTCTTAACACCCAACAGATCCAAAGTTCCTCAAAACAGGTCAAATTCCACAATTTTGGTTATAATTCAACACAGCTACCACCTATTTTTAAAATAGAATTTTTCCATACAGTTATATATTCATATGGCTCAGCATCAAAATCAAACCTATAAAGGTTGGTATATTTTATATTTAAAGTTCTTCTCCTGCAATTCCAGCAGCCAGGAGCTACTGGATGCCCAAATTTCAGCACATGGGCAATATAGGCACAGAAGCCTCTTCAGATGAAATGAATCGCTAGGAGAGGCTTCCAGGGAACTCTGAAATTTTTAAATATTTAACCTCACATTTTTACTGTAATGGGGAAAAATGTATACACATACACCCCTGCATATGCATAAACAAACCACATATTTTTAAACAATCTAATTATTATGATCACGTCAAGATGTCTTAGAATTTACATTTAAATCACATAATCAGAAAAAATGTTTATATTAAACAATTTGTCCTATCATTGCTATATTCCATCATACATCAAGTAAAATAATCACAACCAGAAGCAATGGCTGGTAATAATTACTGAAAGGGAGGAATGGAGAGAAGGGGTAGAAAATGTGTAAACTGACACCCCTGGTTCTTGTTTATTATATATTCAGAAAAACGCAAACCTCTAAGATTCACAATATTGCACAGACCAAGCAAGAATTTCTGTGCATAGGATAAGCAAAACTGTATCACTATTCATGGTTTGGCATCCAGATTTCATTTAGTAAAGGAATCCCTTCCATTCTCCAAAGCTCAGTTCAGCATCAGCTGGGGTGACAATGAGTCATGCACCGTCTCTCAGCCCTAGGAAGAAAGCAGTAGCAAACCATTTCTGAAAATAATGTTGAGAAAACTGCAGGGATTAACTCAAGGCGTTCGTCAGGACTGACCTGAAGGCCTAGTCTTTGTTTCAAAAAGCCATATATATGTATATCTATATGAATTGTTTTGCACAAATGTCTGTGTGTGTTGGGAAGTTATTCATGAGTTCAAATGCCATTTCAAAGAATGGCAAGGGAAACTGTGGCATTAACAGCTAAAACGATGCCTTGAATTTGTGCATAAAAGCTTTTTCTCCTGCAAGGTACAATATACTACTTACAATCAAAATATAATTTATGAAGTTCCCTGTAATATAAGCATGATTCTGGGGGTGGGGGGGAATCTATTCTATATAATTGTAGATAGGATGTAATCCAATTAATCTAGTATTAATTATTGAAGGGACTCCCTCTCCCTGGTTACATCCGGTGGTGAAATCCAAAATTTTTTACTACGGGTTCTGTGGGCGTGGTTTGGTGGGTGTGGCAGGGGAAGGATACTGCAAAATCTCTATTCCCACCCCACTCCAGGGGAAGGATACTGCAAAATCCCCATTCCTTCCCCACTCCTGGGAGAAGGATATTGCAAAATCTCCATTCCCACCCAACTCTGGGGCCAGCCAGAGGTGGCATTTGCCAGTTCTCTGAACTGCTCAAAATTTCCACTACCGGTTCTCCAGAACCTGTCAATACCTGCTGGATTTCACCCCTGGTTACATCTACCCATCTCACCAGGAGAGACTTGTTATGGATCCTGCCTGCTAAGGAGTGCCATTCGATGGGACCCAAAGGATGAGCCTTCTCTGCTCATCCTACCCAACCTATGGGACATTGTAACCCCCTGCCCCAAAGTGAGATTGGCCGAGAGCCTCCCGATTTTCTGGAAACCTCTTAAAACCCGAGTTTTGTCAGCAGGTTTGGGGATCCCATAGAAGTGGGGAGCCCCTGAAATGCTACATGATAGGAAAGATCTCAAAGGCTTTTAGTCTCCCAGGGTTTTAGTTATATTTATGTTTTAAAGTTTTTTTTTAATTGGTCTGTTTTTATTACATGGCCCCACTCCCAGAGTCACATCCATGTGACCGGCAGCCATATAAAGGTGACATTTTTTAAAAAAAAAACCTACAATAAAACAATACAATAAATGAGCTAGAATGTATTTATATTCCTTATGTAAAATCATGCACGGCTCATTTAGCAACCTCCTTGCTTAGCAACAGGAATTCTGGTCTCAATTGTGGTCGTAAGTTGAGGACTACGTTTAGTCAAATTGATGGTTTGGCTGACCCCTTTTAATGCTGTAAAATACATTATGCTGCAGCCACAATTATTTTGGTTTTAAATAACTTCCGGGTACCAGGAAGAGCTGCAACCATCGTGACTTTTTAGTCTCTTTTTCACCAGTCCCCACGTATTTTAGAAGTTTCCTCTTCAGAAGTCAAAAGTAACTATGTTGGAATGGGCTGGTAATTTCCCACTTCCTTCTATTTCTTAGAATTGCACCATGAGCCTTTTGGCAACAACTCCCCATGTTGTGCAATGTGCCACCCTTTGAAATTCACTGGCGAATAGGATAATAAAGAAAATACTATGGAATTATTTCAGGACTAACTTTAAAACGGGGTGGATAAAAATCTATGATTTTTTTTTTTAAATCAAAAAAATCAATTTTTAAAATTTTTATTCAATTTATTTTAATAAAATGATTTTAGAGTAAAAATCTATCTAAAGATAGTTTTAAGATCCATTAATAATTTAGTCTACTCAGCATGAAATAGAGCTTAATTATGTAGCATGAGGCTGTATATTCTGCAATATCTGTCAGGGACTGTCAGTAAGTCAACGGCAGGTCAGAGGAGCTGCTGCGGGACAGAGATGACAGTTGCTCTTTAAAAATCGTGATTTAAATCAAGTTGATTTAAATAAAATCCACCTTGCCTTAAAACATTTAGTTCTTCAGATCAAAGGAAGGCCATTGTCCTCAAGATGAACCACCAAAATAGATAGATAGATAGATAGATAGATAGATAGATAGATAGATAGATAGATAGATAGATAGATAGATATAAGATAGAGATATATAGATAGCATGTACAATTTATGTATTGCATCAACTGCTCTCAAAATCTTTAGTCGATCTTTAGTAAAATCCTGGCATATATTAGTAAGAACATGTGTATACAGGTTGTCCTCAACGTACAACTGCTCGTTTAGTGACCATACAGTTAAAACAGCACTGGAAAAAAAGTGACTTATGACCGGTTTTCATACTTATGACCTTTGCAGCAGCCCCATGGTCATGTGATGAAAATTCAGATGCTTGGTAACTGACTCATATTTATGACAGTTGCAGTGTCCCGGGGAGTCATGTGATCACCTTTTGCAACCTTCTGAAAGCAAAATTAACGGGGAAGCCAGATTCACTTAACAACCGTGTTACTAACTTAATAGCTGCAATGATTCACTTAGCAACTCTGGCAAGACAGGTCGTAAAAGGGGGAAAAAGTCATTTAACGAATGTCTCACTTAACAACAGAAATTTTGGGCTCAATTGTGGTTGTAAGTGTTTTGATGTTCTAACAAAGTTTAGTATTGCTTGTAGCTTTACAAAAGTAGTAGTTAAATCATATTAAAAGAGCAACATACAACTTTTAGAAAGCAATATTTATAGCTCACTTAGCAAGTCAAGCTCTTGATGCTTCCAATTACAAATTTGCATGCATGATCCATTAATACAAAGTAATCTGAAAACTGCATCTTAAAACTCTTAAAACTGTATATACTGTTGCCAAAACTACAGAGAACAGGCAGCATTTCTTCAACTATAAGTCCCGAGTCCATTGTTGCTCTCCAGATCAAGGGTCATTTATGAATATGCAAGTCCAGACTCTTATTTTTCAGAAATGAGTTACGTTTTGCAAATGAATGTAGATGTTGAGATAGTAATACAGTATATTGACAGTGCAATATATAAGGCCAAGAGAATAAGGCAGCCAACCAATGCTTCTGGCCCTGCCCTAACATTCAAATAAACTGGCACAGGGATCATTCAAAACAGTTTCATTACAAGCTGAAGAGCGAGCTTTGAGAAAAAAAATTAGGTAACATGCATAATCACGAACGAAGGTGAACGGACGTATCCCAGGATAATATTGCAGGATCCAAACTGGGTCTATCACCAGGACCAGAGGTTCAGTCTTCCAAGTTTTTGGACTCGTGCTGGAGCTCATCCTCAGGGAACTTCTCTCTAGCAGACACACACTGCTAAATTCCCTAGGATGGGTTCCAGCATAAGTCCAAAAGCTCAGAACACTTAACCGCTGGTTCCGGTGATTGACCCAGATTGGATCCTGCAATATGCATGATCCATATAAATGTTATCTTCAATGCAGGAAAGAAAACTTACTCCAGAGGAATGCCTTTTCTTCATACAAAAACAGAAATCAAGATTTTAAAAATGTAAATGTATGTCTAACAATGCATACAGCATGTTTAAAACCCAGTGTATCAATACTATTCTGCAGAAGAGTTATGCGATTCTAACTAAAGCAAAGCAAAGCGTATAACTCTGCATGGTAATAAACAGAGTATCTATCCATCCATCCATCTATCTATCTATCATCAATCAGATTTATACAGCTTCACATTCCACCAGAAACAATGGGAAGAGCACAAGATAAACATATTTAGAAAGTGTAATAATAAATACAACAAAAAACAAAGATATAACCCTAGGAATAAAAATGGCCACCTCAGCAAATCTCTGGTATCTTGAGAGCTCTAGATCTGATCACATAACCTGGTCTTGAGGGCTTTTTGGAATATTAAAAGGGATGGAACTAACCTAATTTCAGGGTGAAGGATAAGGTGGACTCCAGACCAAAGAAGGCATATCTTCTGTGACCCATCAATGGAACCTACAATGTACCCTATCTGCTAGTGCTCATGAGGTGGGCTGATATAACAGGTGGGAAGGATCCCTCAGCCTGGCCCCATGCAATGAAGGGCTTTAAAGGTTAAAATCAGCACCCTGAATTGGGCCTGGAAGCTAACGATCAGCCAACGCAACCCTCTTGAGTAAAGATGTAACATGCGCTGTTCTAGGAGTGCATCAAACTGCCTACCACCCTGTTCCAGCTGAAGCTCCCAAATTACTCTTCAGCAGTGGTGGGTTCCTCCCGGTTCCGCCAAGCCAGTAGTGGTGACGATATCATGTCACCAAACCGGTTCTCCCCTCTGCCCCCCCCCACATTATTCTTACCTTTTATTTGGCCCCACCCCCGATCTATTGCTGCCTCCTGAGTCCCAGCTGATGGCTAGAGGAAAAAAAACTGTTTAAACTCTTGCCAGGGGGCTTCAAAGTATTAAAAGAAAACAAATGAGTAGACCGATGCCTGCAAAAATAAATGGGTAGACCAGTGCCTGAAAAAATAAATGGGTAGATCGGTACAGCTCTGCAAGCAGTTAAAAGCCTGGTAGACCAGTACCTCTGCTAAATCCTAAATAATTGTCATATGACCATCAAGCCACGCCCACAAAATAAGCCACGCCCACAGAACCAGTAGTAAAAAAATTTAGAACCCACCCCTGCTCTTCAGGAACACACTGCCGTAGTCCAGTCTGGGGGTGATTAGGCCATGAGTGACTGTAAGCATCTTAGGTATCTTGGAAAGATTCTTTTTCTGTCATAACAGCTTTAGTAAGTTATTGCCGTCTGTGAGAATGAAGCAGTGTGGGACAGCGGTTAAGGTGTTGACTGGCACTGAAAACATACCCACAATTTATTCACATCCAAGGAAGCTTCCTCATCAATTCAAGTTAACCCCTCTTTCTCAGCCCAACTTTCTTACAGGTGTTATTGAGGGGGAGAATGGGAGGAGAGGCATTGCATATGCCACCATGAGATCCTGAACAAAAGGTGAGATACAAATCTAACAAAAAAAAATTACACCCTAATCCTTTTAAAATTACTTTAAATTAGTACTCTTGTCAACTGTGACAAACAACTTCAGTAATTAGATACTGAATGAAGTAATATTTTCTTTAAAGATTAAGGTTAAGATCTCCTTTGAATCAAGCTTAACTCTTAGGTAATTTTTTACTTCATCCCACTGCTACATTGCAGGATGTGTTGTTTTTTTTTCAATTTAGCAATCTGCCCTACAGCCCTGATATTCGTTGAAAACTCCCACACGATTACAACTAGTTTAGTGCCGAAGCTCTAAAGTCAACCAGGAGGTGCCATCCGTTGAGGCAGTATCACTTTAACCTATCCTAAATCCAAGTTAACTCAATTTATTGGTAGGTACAGGGAGTCCTTGACTTACAACTACAAGTGGGACTGGGACTGGTCTCATTAAGTCAGTGAGGTTGTAAAGAGAGACATCACATGACTGCACCCCAACTTCTGACAGCAATCACAGCACTCCCCACTGTGGTCACTAACCGAGAATTGTGAGCTAAGTGAGTCTTTCTTTGAGTAGCCACCCCAATCCAAACCATTCCAGGGTGGGTCCCTCCCAGTTCCTTAACCTTATGGCTCCCAACTCCCCCACCTAACTCCCACTTTGCTCTGCCCTTTGGCCTCCCTGCACCCTGCCTCAAGTGCCCTAGCAGCACCCCAGTAAGTGCCCACAAGTGCTCGTTTGCCGAGATGCCTTCTCCCCCAGTCCCACATGGCACCACAGTCTAACCAGCAAACACACCAAGGATTCTTCACACCATAGAGCACCCCAGTTTTGGTCACCTACAAAAAAAAAAAATTGTTGAGACTCTAGAAACAGTGCAGAGAAGACCAACAGAGCTGAGTAGGGGACTGGAGGCTAAAACATATGAAGAACGGTTGGGCATGGCTAGTCTAGTGAAGAGAAGGACCAGGGGAGACATGATAGCAGTCTTCCAATATTTAAGGGGCTGCCACAAATAAGAGGCAGTAAACTAATATTTTCCAAAGCACCGCAAGGGAAGACAAGAAACAGTAGATGGAAAGTAATCAAGGAGAGAAGCAACCTGGAATTAAGGAGAAACTTCCTAACAGTGAGAACAATTAACCAGAGGAACGGTTTGCCTCCAGAACTTGTGGGTGCCCCATCACTGAAGGTTTTTAAGAAGAAACTGGACAGCCACTTGTCTGGAATAGTATAGGGTCTCCTGTTGAAGAAGACCTCCAAGGCCCCTTCCAACTCTTTTATTTTGATACTCTGTTTCACTGGTATCAATTGCACTTCTGGTTTTCTGTAAAACTGCCCATGGTGAACTATGAACTTGCTTAATGACATTTGCTTAATGACTAAAATGCTTGTAAAATAAAGTTGGTCATGTGACGGATTCATTTTATAACCATTACAACTTACAACTATGATGGACGGGATCCAGTATGGTCATATATTCAAAGCTTCAAAAAGCATGGATGGCTTTCCATGCCCACCTCAAGACTGGAGTAGTCACCACTCCTTGAGATTTAAACTATATTTTCAATCTATTTTCCAAAGCACCTGAAGGCCAGACAAGGAATAGTCGATGGAAACTGACCAAGGAGAGATTCAACCTGGAAATAAGGAGAAATTTTCTGACAGTGAGAACAACAATCAACCGATGGAACAGAAGCTGCCTTTGGAAATGGTGGGAGCTTCATCACTGGAAGCTTTCAAGAGGAGACTGGACTGCCATCTGTCGGAAATAGTGTAGGGACTCCTGCTTGGGCAGGGAGGGGTTGGACTGGATGACCTACAAGGTCCCTTCCAACTGTGCTATTGTAAGTGTTCTTTTTGCTCCCCAGCCTACTTCAGCAAGCGCCCCCTTGTCTTCACCCTATATCACTTCAATGTGCAAGGTACTATTTGTCGCAGGACAGTTTCCCCTTTCAGGAAAAAGTGAAAGAAGAACTAAAAATTTCATTTCCTGCTTAATGTCTATCGAAAATGAAAGGGCAGTTCATTTTCATGCTGCAGGTGACCTGCCCACATTACCTGAGAAAAATAGCAAGATCTCTCCTCCAGAGTAAGCAGGAAGCATTTTTCTCACTTCCGGTCAGTCACCAAAGAGAAATTGTGCAATTGGAGAACTTGGCCGTCTGGGCTCTTAAATAGAATACAGGTAGTCCTTGACTTACATTTTTAGTAACCGTTCGAAGTTACGACAACACTGAAGAAAAATGACTTTTTTTTTAATTTTAAATATTTTATTCGTTTTAAAAGTAAAACAATGGACATTGCTCAACTGAGATATGTAAATTTGTATATAGATCAAGGAATAGATTACTTATTAACTTGATTTAGACTCAAATGTTAGAAACCAGAGACGTTGAGCAAGAAAAATGACTTATGGCCATTTTTCACACCTATGATAGTTGCAGCATCCCCCCATGGTCACGTGATTTACATTCGGATGCTTGACAACTGACTCACTTTTATGATGGCTCCAATGTCCCGGAGTCATGTGATCCCCTCTTGCGACCTTCTGACAACCAAAGTCAATGGGGAAATCAGATTCGCTTTAAGAACCGTGTTATTAAGAACTGCAGTGATTCACTTAAAAAATGTGGCAAGAAGAGCCGTAAAATGGGGCAAAACTCATTTAACAAATATCTCACTTAGCAACATACATTTTGGTCTCAATTGGGGTTGTAAGTTGAGGACTATCTGTAATAATAATTCTTAAATAGAATTCTTTTCAAAGCAACCATGAATGCTTCGTAGGCTGGCACTTGCTGAGGTAGCTGAGCCTTCCGGGGGCATGGCAAGCGGCCCCATACCTGTGCAGTTCTGGGATTGCTTGTCACCAAACAAGCCGAGGCAGCAGGAGGTCCAAAAGAGCATTGATGGGAAGAGATGGGGGAGGGTTGAAGTGCCCTGTGGTTTTAAGAGCAGGTGAGCTGCCAATCACTGGAATTTCAACTGCATGACTACCAGGGCACTGCAGCGGTCATAATTTCGGCCATGAGTCATAGATGTCCATTTTTCCAGCATTATAGTAAATTCAAACAATAGCTGAACAAAAGGTTGTTAAGGTGAGGATTACCTGAAAGCCTACACAGAAGGAGAAAGAAAAAAAAGGGGAAAACAGAAGGAAGAACGTGTGTTGGACATGTTCATCGCCTTGAGTTATTTGCAAAAATAATAAAAGCAGGATGCAAATAAATAAATAGCCCTTTTATTATATTCGGCCTATGATACAGAAATATCCCCAGAAAGTTTTACTTGTCTTGACTTGGGAACAGATAAGTTAAGACTCTATGAGGTTTAGTGGTGTCAGGTCTGGATCGTTTACTGCGCAAGGATTTGTGGCTAATTCCCTGCCTCCTCCCTGGCTGGGTGGGCATTTCCCAGGCACCCAATAAAATATGCCTCCTCCTAAAAATGGTTAGAAGAACATTTTGCAAAGAAAACTAAGATGAAAAACATTTTCTTCACATTCAGAATAGGAAACCAATCAGAGAAGGAGCATTAAAAGTGTGCTAATAAAGATAGAAAAACAGCAGCGAAGCTTAATGAGTCAGTCTCCGCTACTGAGGATTTAGAACAGATTCCTGCATACAACACTTTTTCAAGAAGACTTTCAGATGAACTTAGGCAAACGGAGGCAATGTTAACTGAAGTTATAAGCCAAACTAAAAATAAATCAATTCTAGGTCTGGAGGACACCCACCCAAGAGTTCTTGAACTTACTTATGGAATAGTTGATCTTTCACAAAAATACATAATTTCCCTTTTACAATCTGTCTTTGAGACTGGAAAATAGAAAATGTGGCCCTGAAGTTTAAAAAGAGATCACAGAGTTGAAGTTAAATCATTTTAACATCTAAGAAATGGTTAAAGAGAGTTCAAAAAGAAAATAAGCAAACACAAAGAACGAACCTTTATAAAAAAAAGAATCAATGTGACAAAGATAAAAGTCTTACCTCACTCATCTTGAAGATTTACCTAAAAGCATCAACAACCATATGGACAAAAATGGTCCAATAAATATTACATATTTCCATTTTTTAAAAAGGTATTTGAAAAATCCATTCATCAAAGGCTCGTGAACAAATTCAATTGCTATGGGTTATGAGGACCAGTAGTTTGATGGATTGGCGATTAATTAAAAATAGAATGCAGAGAACAGAAACAAATAAGCAATTCTAATTCTGGCTAGATGTGCAAACTGGTTTCTCCAGGGATCAGTGTTGGGAGCTGGTGAGTTCAAACTTATATGTAACAACTCTGGAGTTAGGATTGAGTAGTGAAGAAGCATGCTTACTGACAATTCCAAAGGGAATGCGAAGAACTTTAAAAGAAACTCTTCAGACCAGGTAAATGAACGTTATGTTGGAGGAAAGCAACTTACAAGTCATGATGTATAGCTTAATAAAAGTATCAACCCAGTGTGCAAAAGCTGCAAAAAGTCGAATTCCACACTTGAAGACCCAACTGCCAATACAGTAATGTCTTTATACAAATCCATGGCAAGAACACACTTGGAGTATTGTATACAGCTCTGGCCACTGCACCTTAAGGTTATGATAGACACTGAACAAGATGCAAAAAAAAAAAAAAAAAAGGAGGCAACCAAATAATCAGGCAGCTGGAGTAGTAACTAGAGCTATTCAGCTTGGAGCAAAGGGAGAGCAAGGAAAAACATACTGGTGCATAAATTTACACATTGTTTAGATAATATGAAGAGTTATCTTCTGTTTCTCAAAGTTAGATAAATGTAGGGAGAGAAGGAAACACTTATTCATACAACACATGTGGAATTTACTGCCAGCTGACAGTAATTGCAGCCAATTTCAATAGTTTAAAAAAGGGGACAGGTTATCAATGCTTACTAATACCAATGGCTCTTGACTATCTTTCTGAATTACAAGTGCATACCTTTTATTTTGGCTGCTGAAAAGCAATAGAGAAAGGGGGTTATTTTACTGCTACAGCTTATTCTATTTTACTTTTGTTGAGCATCGACATTAATGTCAAGGAGGAAGGGGATGCTTTGAAAAGCACCCAAGGAAGACCCTCCCCTTGTAAATGGAATCTTGTCTTTTGCCTACCCTACTCACAAGAGAACCTGAGATGCAAACAGCCTCTATTTTTTACAATATCTGCTAAAACGCGTACGTTTTCCTGCCACTGAGGCAAGAAACAAAATTGTAAAACAAACTGTAAAAAAAAAATCTGCCATATTTTCTTTTAAAAAAAACTTCCAGAACTCCTTATTCTTCCCTGCCCCCAAATTAGAAAATCCTAGTCTTGGCCACACTTTTTAGTCTCAAGTCAACCAACTGATATACTGTCTTGTAACTTATCTTCCTCATCTTCCCTGCCCTTTAACTAAAGCATTGCCTGTTTCTGCACAAGCTTTTCCTAATAACCTCTTCTTCCACTCAATTTTCTTTTCTTTTCTTTTTTCTCAGTCTGTCTCCTTTGTTCTTCTCTAAGTCTCCCTACAATCTTGACAGACACAGTCAGGGTCTCTCTCTCTCAACTCTGCTGTGTTCAGAATGGGTACCAGGATGTCAGATATTGGATAAGTTTCCATTCTGGGCTAATGCTCCTATAAATGGGACAAAGCTCACAACCAATTTCTCATTTAGCAACATAAATGTTGGGCTCAATTGTGGTCCTAAGTCAAGTATCTCAATTCCGATTCTGCTCAACCCACTTTACACTATGAAATGTCTTACTAGATAACAGAAATATTTAGCACGTAGTTCTGCAATCAGAAATCCAAATAAATCTTCATATATAGATGAAAAAGTGGTATCTTAAAACCCATTGCACTTTTTAAACTGTAGCTGTTAGTGTGCAGAAATGTTAATGAACTGCCTTAGTTTTAATATGCACAAGTAAATATGACACATTCAAATGCAGACTCAATTACCATATTAGTAATAGGTGGCCTTGGGCAAGTCAAGTACAGTTTCAATTCCCCTTACATGTTATAAGAACAACAGCAATCTATTTTATTAGGATTTCTGCAAGATCAAGCACAAAATGTTGCTATTTTAAAGATGCAGACAGTAAGCTGTAAAAAATAAACTCTTCTACCTTTCAGAATACAAAACTGGCAGTATTCTTGAATTCTTAACAGGTATAAGAAAGATTCTGCAAATCTGCACAGGCAAAAAAAAATCTGACTGCCTCATTTCCAGACAATGAAAGCTGCAAAAAGTTAAAACTAGCAAAACAAAGTTAGTAATTTGTTAGCCCAGTTTCACATTCGCTGCTATCGATAATACAGAGCATAAAAGAATACACAACCCATTTTTAGGCACGTGAGTTTCATCAAGTTAAGTCAAGCTTTCATTCCAAGAAATGTGTTAGAATCAACACTATTATTGTCTTCAATTAGCTACCGGTACTTTAAAACAGCTCTTAGGCAAAGAGGTATTTACAAAGCTGCCACAAAGCTATGACAGATGATCACAAGACATTACCTGTGTTTTGCTGTCAATATTCATTAGAAATTATGTTAAAATGTTGAAAGTGTTAAACTATCTTTCAGAATAACAGAGTTGGAAGGGACCTTGGAGGTCTTCTAGTCCAATCCCCTTCTCAGGCAGGAAGCCCTAATACCCGTGATGGCGAACCTATGGCATGCATGAGGTGGTACGCAGAGCCCTCTCGGTGGGCACGCGCGCTGTCGCCAGCTGCTCCTCTGGTTTACAGCGTGCATGCTGATCTTTCTGGGGCTCCAGCACGCACGAAGACCAGCTGGCTGGCGCGAAACCAGCTGGCCTTCGAGTTTCCAGAACTCCGGCACATGTTCCAGTTTGGGCACTCGGTGCCGAAAAGGTTCACCATCACTGCACTATACCATTTCAGACAATTGACTGTCCAGTCTCTTCTTAAAAACCTCCAGTGATGGAGCACCCACAACTTCTGGAAGCAAGTCGTTCCACTGATTAAACTTTCTGTTGAACTAATTTGAAAAAGACCAACTAACTTCATAAAGCATGTAAGCAGTATCAAATGTAACAAAACTGACTCTCAAACAGTTTATAAGATTGCATTTAATGTATTATGGCACTTTACTACCAAAGAAACTGCTTCTATCAATGGAAGTAGAGGACCAATCGTCTTCCCTGTTGTAATCAATCACACCTTCAAGGACTGCACTAGAAAAGTCCTGCAAATTTATATTTTGACTAAATTTTGGGGTAAAGTGGGGCAGAAGAGAGAATTTATTGTTATGCTACCAAATTTCATTCTCTACTGTGCCTCAAAAGGCAACCAAAGGATATTTTTACAAGTAAATAAAATTAGTGAATAAAGTCTGGGCACTTTCTAGATATTGCTTTCCCCATATCAATAACTGCAAATTGTCCAGCTCCGACCTCTACCTTATCCCTTTGGAGAGCAGGCCTCATTTAGAATTCTTTCCAACAGAAGTTTTGTGGCTCACCCTGTGAGCATATTCAGAGTCTTGGTAACAGCAGGTGCTTATAGGCATGTTTTCAAAATGCATTTTCTTCATAAGGAAACTGGGCACTTGTATAATAAGAAAGGAAAAATGGGGACATAAATTACTCTGAAGTTGAATTCACTCAACAGAATTGCAATTTCCAAGTACATTACTTCTTACAACGAGAATGAACATTTCCTGTATTACGAGAATTTTATCCCATTCACTATATTAGCTCAGAAACGTAATTGTAGCCAACATCCTGACAAGAACACCAACAATTCCCAGAAACCATATATGTTATTAACTCATAAATAGTCAGAATTTTGTATTGATTGAGAACACCAAATGCTTACCAATGAGGTGACACCTTATTTCTGAAATAAGCATCCCATTTCAGTTGTTGATTAACTCATCTAGATACAGGCAAATTGTGTGCTCTTTTTGTCACAACCCTGACTTTTCTGAAAGACAATATTTTCTCCATTAATTGTTTAAAACAAAATATTGTGAGTGGCCAACATCAAGGGAAAAGGTGGAGGGGGGGAAAGAATGGACAGATTCCTTTCTTGGTATGCCATAACTGCCCCAAACAATCTTCAAATATTTCATCCAGAAATAATTTTGTGCAGACGATATTTTGTAGCAGTATTTCAGAAAGAGGAGTCATTTAATCTTATTACTGGTTTATCATAGGGACAGGAAAGGGGTAAACAGCATTTTTTAAAAAAAACAAAAGGTGTGTTCTATCCTAAGATATATAGTTTGGGCAATTTCCTTTTTTCCCCCTCTTCTTCTTCTAGATAGGATTACATATTACATATTAACAGAGTTGGAAGGGATCTTGTAGGTCATCAAGTCCAACCCCCTGCCCAAGCAGGAAGACCCTACACCATTTCCTCCAGATGGCAGCCCAATCTCTTCTTGAAAGCTTCCAGTGATGAAACTCCCACAACTTCCGAAGGCAACAGAAGTTCAGATTTAACCGATTAACAGAGAGTTGGAAGGGACCTTATAGGTCAGGGGTTCCCAAACTTGGCAGCTTTAAAGACTTCTGGACTTCAACTCCCAGAATTGAAGTCCTGCTGGCTGGAGAATTCTGGGAGTTGGAAGTCCACAAGTCTTTAAAGCTGCCAAGTTTGAAGACCTCCGTTATAGGTCATCCACTCCAACACCACCCCCATACAGTACTTCAAATCATGCCCCTATTTAAAGACCTTAAAAAAGGGGGGGGGGTTTAGGGTGTACTGTATTGTAATATAATAGTCTTTCAAAATAAAAATTAAAAAAGGGTGGGGGGAACCTTCCCATCTTACCGTGATGGCGTGGTGCTTTTTGAACCTCCCTTTTTCTACAAAACGGCGACAAACCCCGCACCCCGGAGTACGGCACCAAGTCAACACTACAATACCCAACCTATTGACCAACTTCAGTTCCTTTCTCCTCCCCCCCCCCACCCCTACCCCGCAACCCGACCTCCGTGTCTACTTCGCCTGCACAGAGGCGGCTCTAAAAAAACCCAGCCGCCTTGCAAAAAAGAAAACAAAAAAGCATTCGCGAAGCTTGCACGAGAGGAAGGGGAGGAGGAGGAGGAGAAGGATGCAACGTTTTCCATCCTTTTTTCTTTTAATAATCTATCCTCTCTTTTGCAAATCCATGCCTGCGCCCGGATACGAACCCGGCCTCTTCCAAGGGGCTTCCGATGGCCGCCCCCCGCCCCCCCCCATGACGCCCCGCTTTTAAGAAGGGAAACTCGGGCTGGGACTCCCAGAAGGGGGGAAGGATGAGTGTAAGGAGGGGGGAAGGGGGTTACTTTGCAGACCAGCTCCAAGGAAGCCCAAAATTGCTGCTGCTGCTGCTCCTCCTCCTCGCGAGGAAAACCTGCCTCGGGAGGGAAGCGGAGCCACTCGAGCGGCCGGCCGAGATGCTGCTGCTGATCCCCGCTCTCTCGCTGGCTGTTACTGCTGCTGTTGCTTCCCCCGGCCCCGCAGAATTCCCCGCCTCAGCCCGGGAGGCTGTCGCAGCAACCCCGCAGTGGCGGCGAAGGGGCTGCAGCGTGCGCCGCGCGAGGGAGGGAGGGAGGCGATCCTGACGCTTGACGCCCGAGGAGGAGCGAGGCTCCCGGAATGGGGGCGGGGAGGGCGTGTGTGTGTGGGGAGGGGGGGAGGAAAAAAAAAAAAAGAGGCCGGCCCATCCCGCTGCCTGAGGCAGACTCGCATCGTGGGGGGGGAGGAGGGGGGGCAAAAGGGGGCGGAGGGAATTGAAAGGAGGAGGCGGGGTCATCTTTTTTTTTTCTTTCTCTCAGCCCCCCCCCCGTCCGCTTTCATCGCCGCCCCTCCCCCTCAAAGGGAAGGCCTGCCCCTCCCCCACCACAACAAAGCGTGGGCGCCACCCCCACCCTCACCTCACGCGCAGCCCAGGCTTTTTGGGGCCTATGCCGCCCTCACCCCACCACCCCCACCCGCTCCTTCCTTCCCTCCCTGCGCGGCCTCTGGTCCTCGCCGCTCCCGCTCGGCCACCCGTTGCCCCTGAGACCAACCTCCGCGCCCCCGAGCTGCGCCTCTGCCGCCCTCGTTCTTTTCTCGCTGGCTTGCCCCCTCACCGCTCCGCACCCGCCATTGGCTGCCCGGATCCGGCCCCGCCCCGCCCCTCTTCTACGCTCCGCCCGCCGCGCGCGACGCCGTTGGCTGGCGCGGACGTCCATCCAAAAGAGCGTCGGCGCGGAATGGAGAAAGTGGGGAAAGGAAGGAGGGGGCTTAGTCACCGAACGCCTCTTTCTCTTCTCCCCCCTCCCCCCCCTTCCACCTCCCCCTCCCGCCCTGGCTTAAGCCCCGCCTTTCGCTCGCGGCCTCAGCAAACGGCGATTGGTGTCGGGAGAGGCGACCCATCGCTCTGACGCGACGGGGGCTCACTCCGCTAGGGGAGGGAGGCGGCTGAGGAGGGCAGAAGGAAGCTCCGGATTGGCCGCGGCGCGCATCAAATCAATCCCCCTCCCCAGGCTTTAGGTCCCGCCTCTTTCCCCGCCCTCCTCTTCGCGTTTTGCGCGACCGGAGTCCGGAGAGGGCTTCGCAAAAAAATTGGGTTGAGCCGCATGTAGAGGATTCGTGGATCCCTCCGCGTTAGTTCCGATAACCTTCCGCGCAGCAGGAAGAGAGGAAATAGTCCTCGCCATCGCCACGTCCCAAAATTCAAATTATTCAGAAAAACAATAAAAGCTGTTTCTCTTTTTCCAACCCCCGAAAACCACAAAAAACCTCTTCTGTCCCAGAGCTAATTTTGTTTCTCTCAGAAACGTTGCTTTTTCACCTCAGCACCACGCCCAGGTGTGAGGAGAAAAAGGCTTAGGCAGCCCCAGACTTTGTCCCGGGAGAAAATTGAATGGGGTAACTCTTAACCTGAACATTTTTGTTATTGCAGTAAAATATTCTGGTTGCACGAAGGGAGCCATGCTCAAAAGTTGCATGCTGTGTGTTTTGCACGTCTTGCATGTATGCATGCAACTGACTATATGTTCCTCTGTCTGTATTATGCAACCTCTGGAAAAGATATTTCCAAATGGTGGAGTGTATATTGATTGGCCCAGGTTTTTTTTTTCCTTTTTTTCCCCCTCTGCAATGGAAAAGTAGACATTCAAAGGGCTAACAAAGCCAAATTCAGGTTTTTTTTTGTCTTTGCACAACATTTTAGCCAGGTTTTGATGATCCATATTCACCCATGATGGTGAATTGGGTTAGGAATTCATTTGGGATTGTGGGGTTTTTTTGTGTGGGGGGGGGGGAAGTGTGTTGTGCAAACCTGCCACTTGGTTTGTTATGGCTCCATGTCTTGGGCGAATGAAACCAGAAAGTGAGTTGTTCCAGCATGTGTGAATGCACCCAACATGGCATGAAGCTGGTTTTGACAGGGATGCTTAGCCAAGGGGAAACTTTCATTTGTGCAACCCAAAAACAAGATTATTGCAAAGGTCACAGAGAGGGCTCCCCCCCACCATCAAATTTTCAAGGACGGGTTATATATTTATGTTTAGTCAATTGGAAAACCTGAAGGACCAGGTTAAGGATAGATTGTCATGGAGAAAATCTATCTATATGGTCATTAGGAGTCAAAAACGACTTAATGGCACAGAATCAACAACTGATCATGGTATTCATAGGCCAACACAAGGAGGGGAGGAATTGTAATCCACATTTTTAATGTATTTTAATGATTGATGTGGCCACCCCATTCACGGTAGTGACTTCAGTGGTGTACAAAAACTATTCAGTTTTTAAGAATCCCAGTAAGATATGCCCAAAGTCAGAAACAGCAAATTCCAACTTACAATAAAAAAACATCACCCAGAAGAGTTTACTTATAGCCCCCTATTTTCTTTTTTTTTTTTTGTCTCCCATTATTTCTTTGAAAAAAAGAAGAAGAAAGTGATTACAGGTAGTCCTCAACTTATAACAGTTCATTCAAAGTTACAACAGCATTGAAAAATGTGACTTATGACCAGTTACAACCTTTGCAGCATCTCCGTGGTCAAAATTCAGATGCTTGGCAACAGATTCATATTTATGACTGTTGCTATGTCTCAAGGTCATGTGATCACCTTTTACGACCTTCTGACAAGCACAGTCAATAGGGAAGCTAGATTCACTTAACAACTGGGTTATTAACTTACCAGCCGCAGGGATTCGCTTAACAACTGTGGCAAGAAAAGTTGTAAAATGAGTTGCAAAACCCACTTAACAAATGTCTCACTCAACCACAGACATTTTGGCCTCAATTGTGGTCATAAGTCAAGGACTTATCTATACAATATACCGAGAATGATCAGAGGGACATAAAAACCCACCTCCTTTTGCTTCTTTTTCTTTGTTACCACCCCATTTTGATTCATTATTTTATTAAATTATTGGCTGATTTGCAACCGTTTGTAAAAATAGCTCCTAACTGCATTGTTTAGACGGGCATGAGGGGGGGAAGAGAAATTATCTTGTTTTGATAAAAATATGTCAGCAGCAATATCCCATTTCTTCCTATCAACCACCCCCCTGCAAATAAAAAGAAAAGAGGAAAAAAAAACACAAAAAGTAAAAGAAACTCTTTTAACGTCTTCCTTGGCCAATTGTTTCCCCCTCATCCTTAGTGTGCAAATTGCATTAATCTTATTTGCAGGGACATTTTCTCCTCTCAAAATTTCCCACCTCTGCTCTACAGCAATGGTGCCTCCCTTCCTTCCTAAAATTATCTTTTCAGAGGGCCTAAGGGAGGGAGAAATGCGCTTCTTTTGCTGATCTACAAAGTGCCAAGGACATCGAGCTAAGCCATCCTGCCGCTTTGTTTGATTTAGGGATCAAGTAGGTGAATCCAGACATTGTTCCCAAGGCAAGGTTTAGGGCTTAACTTTATGTGTGGATTCAGTAAACACATCAGAGGCTGAATGACCTTAAGTCAGGAAACAGATAATCAAGCCTGACTTACCTTTCCTTGCTAGTGCTAAATACAAATTAATCATCATAATAATATCATCATCAGGGGTCTTGCTTCACAATGTGGTGGGCAGCCAGCAGCACCCTTCAAACAAATATGCCCTGCTAATTCTTTTTCTATTTAGGAAACAATGTCAAAGTACATCTACCCTGTAAGAAGAGTTTCCAGATAGTCTGATTTGCAGCCATTAACAAATGATAAAGACTGCCTCCTGAATAGCATTTAGACAACAGAGTTTGCCACCTCCAAGTGATAACACTTTCTTTTCATGCTGTGAAAATCCTGCATACCAGCCAATGTTTAAAGGGTGTTACATAATAAGATGTTAATGGCTGTGGCATCTTTCATTGCTGGGGCCTTATGATTACTTGGATTTCAATTACAATGGTTTTCTTGGTAATTTGCTGCAACCCCAGACAGATCTGAGATCAGACCTGTCTGGAGATCTAGGACAATGAAGGCAAGCCTATGACACATGTGTCAAGGGTGACACACCACAACATTTTGGGTGACACACCAGCGTGACAACAACAATTTTGGAAGCACAACTCCAAAAATGAGCTTCTTTTACTCGTATTTCATTTTTTGTAATTATTTGAGGTTTCTGTATATAATACATAGCACCAGTGATGATTGGACTGCATTATGTTAAAAATAAATAACTGTGTAAAGAGTTTGTTTTTTGCTGGGGGAGAATGTGTGTGACACGCCAGCAGAGTCAAGTGAGGCAAAAAAATTTTAAAAGTTTTAACACGTTGAGGTTCACCATTACTGCCCAAGGGAAATGACAACCCCAAAATATCTTTACAGGAATACAGATTTCAAGTGATGGAATCTAGCTCATCTTTAAAAAGAATTTCCAACAGAACACTGCAGTAAATATGTCAATAAAAGTTTTCTAAGCCAGTTGGAGAAAATGAAAATGGAGTTTCCCTTGGCATTTGGTATGCAACCTTGTGAGTCTGCATTTTTGCATAACAAGTATTTAAAATGCAGAGGAACTGTTCCCCTTTGAAATGATCATGAGGGAAGCGAGAAACTGTTTGTGGGATTTATAGGCTGCCCCAATCTGAAGCCGTGATTCTTAGCAATTTCAATAGAGATGCTAGAATACTCCTCCCTCCTCCTATTTTGCCCACAACAACAACCCTGTGAGGTGGATTGGGCTGAGAGAGAGTTATTGGCCCAAATTTACTCAGCTGGCTTTCGTATCTAAGGTGGGACTGGAACTCAGAGCCTCCTGGTGATTGGCTCAAAGTCACCCAGACAGTTTTGATGCCTAAGGTGGGACTAGAACTCACCATCCTCTGGTTTCCTGCCTGGTCCCTTTACCACTAGACCAAACTTACAATGTTTTCTGATAGTGTATACAAAACATACAGCTATACATACCCAAGCAATGAACTGATAACCTGTGAAAAGTGTTCAAAGTCATACAGAAAAATTGCATCCTCCAGAAAAGAAAACATTCCATCAACTGTATTTAGCTCTCTTGTTTACAAGCCTCTGAAATGAATTTTCTTTTTATATTCTCCTTTAGTTTGCAAAATTCATTGGGTTTTAACATTTGTGCCAAGTTTCTTGTGTATGTTTGCCATTTTAATTCATGAAAATATATTGAAAAGTACAATTGAACATTGCTTTTGTATATGTGTATATTATAAAAATGTTTAATAAATATATAGTTCTTATGGACCCCTTGAATTCTTAGCTAATATGCATTATAAATCAATAAACCATGCCAGTTTTATAAATTGTACAATGCCTTGGCAGACAATTTGCTTTTTCGTTGCCTATTTAAATTCAATATTTCTGAAGTGTGAGTTCTTCACACATTAAAATTAAATATGATGTTTATGATTATAAGAAATTCACACTAATTTAAAACTTCAGCAACAATTTGCTTTTGTCTGTATGCATTGAAAGAGGAATTGAATACAGTTATATTGTCAATCTTTGAACACATATTTTCCATTTATGTATTTGATATACAAATTGATGAGTGCTAATATTTTTAAAAAAATATACATTAATAAGGGTGGTCATTCAAATGGCAATAACAGTTGTTCATGATCCAAGCTGTTTTTAAAAATACAAGTTATGCTTCTATCTGCAGAATAGAATTAAGATTAGAATTAAGATTAGAATAAAATCTTCTAATCTTAATTCTATTCTGCAGATAGAAGAATAAATAAATAAAACCCAGTTTAGAAGATACATTGATATGGTTCACACAACATAAAAAAAATCACATATTAAGTCCAGGGGGCATTTAAGTTGCACATATTATGATTTGCAAACTATTTTTTAAAAAAATTATTTAGCATTAGCAGAAGATTGTGCCCACTTCATTCCATCATAGTTAAAACAAGCTATAGCTTAACACAGCCTATTCATTACCCATTAAAACTAAATTTAGGGATCTTCTGGACAATTAAAAGGAAAACTTCCATATACAACACATAATTAAACTGGAATTCACTGCCATCTGATGAGACGATGGCCACTATGTTAGATGATTTAAAAGAAAATTGTACAAATTCATGGAAAATAACAATAGCTACTAACCTTAACAGATGTTTAGTATCTCCGAAATGTCAGCTGCAAAAAACAATATGGAAAAGAATGATTGTTGTTCATATTTGCTAGATTCCCAAATATATCTAAATTACTTGTCCAGACCATAACATAGAATCTTACTCCAGCAGGGCCATTAATCAGTTCTGGCAGGATTGTTCTTAAGTTTTTATACGTTACATTCTCTTGAATAGCGTGATCCTAAAATGTTAAATAAGGTGAGCTTGGAGGAAGCTAAGCCTGACATAATTCATTTATTTGTATTTCCTAAGGCTGTTATAATGCTACATTCCCAGTGGATATAACTAGCTTCCAGAATGCCACAACAAGGATTAAAAATTAAGAATTAAAAAAAAAATCTAACACATAAACATCCCCACCAAACATGGCAAGAAATTTACTAGTGTCATTAAACATGTGTTTGTCCAGATGAGAATCTGCTTAAGGTTTATCCCACCTTCATATATAATCTTTGCTACATCTAGAAGAAAACTCAGGTCAGAATATGTATTAATATAGTGTGTGCAAATTATGTACTTCCCCTACTTAACTGAGAATGCATTTATATCTGTAAATGTTCATTAACACTACACTGAAAAATATAATATTTTTTCAGTATATATGAGGTAAAACTAACAATCATTAGGGATGTAAACTTTGGATGTTCACTAATTGTTCAGTTGCTCTGCAAATCTTCCTTTGGTATTAGTGTTTCTCTAGCTTCAAGATAAATTGCTTCTAGTATTTATTCTCAAACAACTGCATCCTATGGTCTCATTTGAAATGCCACATCATGGTTTGCCTCAAATACATTTAACATAGGTTGGATTTGGGTGCTGGTGTTGAAATTCATAATAGAACTTACACAAAACTATCTATGGATAGCTGTTTGTAAAATAAGGTAGTTCAGTAGCTTCTAAAGTGGCAGAAGGAGGAAAAGGAGGAGAATCAAATGCCAAAATAAAGAAGGAGGTTAAAAAAAAATCTAAGACAAAGGAAAATTGGACCACAATTTCACCAGAGCCATTGATAATTGAGCTCCTTCCAACTTGTTCTTCGTCTGGGCTGGAACTATGATTCTTAGAAATCCCTGATTTTTTAAATATATTTATGGGGTTTTTTTTTTACCCTTTCCAAAGAAATAAAATGTAATTCAAAAACAGCCAGGGGCAAAAGGAAGTTTGAAAAACCATCTTTTAAAGAAAAATACACCATCGGGCGCAATAGGACTTACCTCCCAGCAGATGTCACCATTCAAGAAGTTCCTTCTGCATGGACAGCCAACCTCTGATCTGAGAGAGAGGCCAGCTACTGATCCTATTTTAGAGAATAAGATGTAAACAATTTGCTTTATATCATTGACCTTATATGTTTCTAAGGCCGACATTAATATCTCGCGGAGAGGCAGAAACCCAAATAGCCTTAGTCTCCCGTTGGGTGAAAAAGTTTTGTCTACTGAAGTTATGACTGTTTGAAGGTTATCAAGGCCACCTAGAGCAGAGGTCTCCAACCTTGGCAACTTTAAGACTTGTGGACTTCAACTCCATAAGTCTTAAAGTTGCCAAGGTTGGAGATCCTTGACCTAGAGGGAGGCAAAAGTTTAGATGGTAGCTCGCACAATCTCCTACTTTGGGCTATGCTGGGTAGAGGTGATGTGCAATAAAAGAAAATCATTAATTATTTTTTTCCAGGATGATTTCTGATGATTTAGAAAAGAATCCCTCTGGCATTATATTTTTTCTTCTAAATCTCTCCCATCAGCTGACTATTTTCTTGTGGTTCTGAAAGTGGATTATTACGTCACACACTATTCTATAATTTTCTCTAAGGGGTCACAAATATAACCAGCACCATGGTTATATATATATATATTGTACCTGTAAAGGTACAATATACATGAGATGAGGGTGTGGCTAACTGATGAGGCCTTATAAGGCCGAAATAGATCTATCTTAGTCTCCCAATGGGCAGCAAAGGGTCTGCTGGCTGCCAGAAATAAAATAAGCCCAGAAACTAGTGAATTGTGATTTCACTGAACTAGGGCTGCATAATATCTTGGTTTACGTAGGTATCTTTAGCCAGGTTCTTCCTACGTAAACCAAGATTTTTATGCAGCCCTAGTTCAGTGAAATCACAATTCACTAGTTTCTAGGCTTTTTTTCAGACAGACAGCAAGCACCCTGCTGCCCATTGGTGCTTGCTGGCTGCCTGAAAAAAAGCCTAGAAACGAGTGGATTGTGATTTCACTGAACTAGGGCTGCATAAAAATCTTGGTTTACGTAGGAAGAACCTGGCTAAAGAGAAATACACATAAAGGCCTACGAAAAGAAAAGAAAACACACACACACACACACACACACACACATACGTGTGTGTGTGTGTGTGTGTGTGTGTGTGTATGGTTTTGTCATGAAAAGACTTGTAGAAGGTTAAAGATTAAAGTTCATCTTATCAAATGCAGAGGATGTGACCCTAAAAAAGTGATCTAAAGAGTTGGATTTAGCACAAGAAACTTGGGACAGGGTTACCTTGAGGAATCATATTTTTCCCAAGAGTCTCTACCTGTCCAACTCAGTCTAGCACAGGTTGGGCATCCTGCAGAGATCCTGTCAGTCAAAGAGTTATCAGCTGGTGGGAACCAGAAGGGATTTCCACAGTGGCTCTTGCTCTATAGAGCAACCACCCTTCAGAAATCAGAATGCTCCCAACCCGGTTAGACTTTCCTAAGGCCCTAGTACAATGATGGCGAATCTTTTCGGCACCGACTGCCCAAACCGGAACATGCGTGCATGTGACCGTGCCAGAGCACTGGAAACCCGAAGACAGTGGTGGGTTGCCCCTGGTTTGCACCAGTTCTATAGAACCGGTAGTAAAACCGGCGGGAGGCTCCGCCGACCAATCCCGACGTCATCAAAACGCTTCTGCGCTTGTGAAGTGAAGCAAGAGGCGCACGTGGTCCCGCTGCGAACCGGTAGTAAAGGTAAGTAGAACCCACCCCTGCCCGAAGACCAGCTGGCTGGTGCGCGCATGCCTGTTTTTTGGCCATTGTTCAGGCACAAAAACTGGCCGGAAAATGGGCCAAGAAAGACCTGGAAACTGCCCCCAAAATGCCCTAGTTTTTGGCCGTTTTTAGGCCGTTTTTCGGTGCTCTGGCGTCTGCGAAGACCAGCTGGATGGTGTACGCATGCCTGTTTTTTGGCCTGTTTTCAGGCTGTTTTTCGGGCTAAAAATGGCCTGAAAACTGCCCCAAAAACGGCCTGAAAAAGGCCTGAAAATGGCCAGAAACCAGAAGAGAATGGCGATAGCGTTCGTGCCCACAGAGAGGGCTCTGTGCGCCACCTCTGGCACACACCATCACTGGCCTAAAATTTAGTGTTTTAATTGTAATATATACTTGAATTGCAAGCCACCCAGAGTCATTGACCGAGATGTGAGTTTTGTCCCATGTTTATGACTTTTGTTGTGACAGTTATTAATTGAATCGCTATTCTTGTTACATTGGTAACAAGGTCCTTAAGCGAATCTGGGTTTCCCCTTGATTTTGCTCGTCAGAAGGTCGCAAAAGGTGATCACATGACCCTGGGAGATTGCAACTGTCATAAATTCAGTACATGCCAGCGGCCAAGCATCCAAATTTATGATCACGTGACTATGGAGAGGATGCTGCAACGGTCATGTGAAAAAATAATCATCGGTCACTTGTTTCAGGACCGTTGTAACCAGGGCCGGATTTAGATAAAAAGAGGCCCTAGGCTATTCCACTTATGAGGCCCTTTCACCTCCCATTTTTAAGTTTTTATGTTTGTTTATTAGTAATATGCGTAGAATTTCTCCTTATTTTCGGTTCAGTGTTTTAGTGTTCACTGTTTTTAGAATAGTGTAATTTTAATTTTGCTAACAATTTGAATGTAGGCCCCTCTTGATCTTGAGGCCCTAGGCTGAAGCCTAGTTAGCCTATAGGAAAATCCGGCCCTGGTTGTAACTTCAAACTGTCACTAAACGAATAGTTGTATGTTGAGGACTATCTGTAGTTGCTAGAAGTACAATATCATTTTTGAGTGGAATTTCTATGCGTCAATAGGATTATAGTTTCCAAACCAACTATATTGTACAGTATATAGTCAATCAGGGCTCAACTGGCTCTTGATAAACTGATTGTCATAATCATCGTTCTTAAAGTCTCTTGGAAGAGGCCAAGGATGTTTCCTTCATTTCTTCAGCCTCCTGGAAAGACTGCCTCCTCTGACAGTTGACAGTTGATTTAATAATAATTGACATTTGCAGCGCCAAAGTATTTTGCCCTTGATCAAGGAACAAGAACGCAAAATAAAACTCATTCTCCAGCTAAAGAGTCTACAATCATTTCGTAAACATGAAGGTAGGACATCAAGGGCTGAGATAAGATAACTTCTCCGTTTTACATTCTGGGGCTAAGAATTGCAGCATTTACTTAAACTCTGGCTTGCTTGAATCAAGGTGTTCCAGATGGGGGAGGGGAATAATTTAAAATATATATAAAATGTTTGCAGATGATACTAAGCTGGCAGGAATAGCCAACACCCGAGAAGATAGGCTCAAGATCCAGATGGATTTTGACGAACACTGGGCCCTCTCTAACAAAATGAAATTCAATGTAGAGAAAAGTAAAGTCTTACACTTAGGCAAGAAAAACCAAAAGTACACATATAGACTGGGGGAAACCAGGCTTAATAGCAGTGACTGTGAGAGGGATCTTGGAGTCTTAGTGGACAACCAGTTCAATATGAGCCAACATTGTGTGGTGGCAGCCAAAAAAGCCAATGCAATCCTAAATTGGATTAACAGAGGGTTACAGTCAAGATCAAGTGAGGTACTAATACCACTCTATAAAGCCTTAGTAAGACCACACCTAGAGTACTGCATCCAATTTTGGTCACCACACTATAAAAAAGAGGTTGAGAGTCTAGAAAGAGTGCAGAGAAGAGCAACCAAGATAATGAGGGGACTGGAGACCAAAACATACGATGACCAGTTGCAGGAACTGGGCCTGGCTAGTCTAGAGAAGAGAAGGACCAGGGGAGACATGATAGCGTGTTCCAATATTTGAGGAACTGCCACAGAGAAGAAGGGATCAAGCTATTTTCTAAAGCACCTGAAGGCCAGACAAGGAATAATGGATGGAAACTGAACAAGGAGAGATTCAACCTGGAAATTTTCTGACAGTAGGAACAATCAACCAATGGAACAGATGTTGCCTTTGGAAGTCATGGGAGCTTCATCACTTGAGACTTTCAAGAAGAGATCAGAAATGGTGTAGGGTCTCCTGCTTGGGCAGGGGGTTGGACTAGATGACCTACAAGGTCCCTTCCAACTCTGTTAATCTGTTAAATAAATAATGGGCAGACTCCACCCAAGGTTTCCCCAATAAAATATTAGAGATAGTCCTTGACTTACAACCATTTGTTTAGCAACAGGTTGAAGTTACAAGGGGCTGAAAAAAAGTGACTTGCAATTGGTCCCTGCATTTACGACAGCTGTAGCATCCCTCCGCAGTCAGGTGCTCAAAATGGAGGCATTTAGCAACCAACAATACATTTACAACCGTTGTCGTGGGATCACCATTTGCAACTTTCCCAGCTGGCTTATGACAAGCAAAGACATGTGGGGGAGCCCGATTCACTTAACAACCATGTGATTCATTTAACAGCTGCAGTGATTCACTTAACAACCCATGGCACTGTTGGAAGAAATATTGTTCTGGTTCAGTTCCAAGCTGGGAGAAAGACACTGCAAACATGGAGGCTGATTGGAAAGATGGTTGAATGATGAAGCAGAACCACCAAGCATGTGTGATTTTGGGCAGCTGACCACATGGAGTTGAGAGTGGGGGAGGATGGTATTTATACTTTCTCTTGGGCTTTGCACTTGAGCTTCCTGTTCCTGTGCTAGAACGTGTATTCTATTGGATTTTGCAGACTCTCATGGTGCCATGTACAAATCCTAGGAGTTTGTCTGAGCTAAGCTTGGTTGAAGTTTGGACTGATGCAATGAAGGGGCTTGTTGGGCAATTTCTATTGCGGCTGAGGAGGCTAATCCTACTTTAGTTTAGACCTTGCTGCAGGGAATTTGTGCTTATGAATAGAGCTACCTAGATACTTGGCTTCTTTCAATAACCTCTTTATCTCTTAAATTTATTTGCCGACGGCTATTAAGAAAGGTGGGGGCTACTAAGAGTGAGTCTGCTTCCTGCCTCTAAAAAAACCATGTTTCCCCATTTCTCATCCAGGAAAATATAATATTCTGCCTTTTTAATATTTCCTAAAATATTTCATTCTTCTAGGAGAGGGGTGGGTGCTAACTTTCTACAGCACAAAGGTTTTAAGGTTAGGCGTGACTCATTTACCAACCGCCTGGCTTAACAATTGAAATTTTGGTTCCAAACGAGGTCATAACTCAAAGTCTATACGTATCTACTTTCTAACAAACGTGCTGGGTGAAGACAATTAGGATTCTCGGTTCCCTCTCAGAACTGAGTAAGGAATGTGAAAGCAATGCAGGTAGTCCTTGACTTACAACAATTCGCTCAGCGGCCGCTCAAAGTTACAACGGGACTGAAAAAAGTGACTGATTTTTCGTACTTATGACCATTGCAGCATCCCCACAGTTACATGATTTACATTCCGATGCTTGAGAAATGACTCACATTTATGACGCAGTGTGGGGTCGCAGTGCGTCCTGGGGTCACGCAATCCCCTTTGGCAAACTTCTGACAAGCTAAGTCAATGGGGAAGGCAGATTCGCTTAACAACCATGTTACTAATTTAAACAACTGCGGTGATTCACTTAACAACTGTGGCAAGAAAAGTTGTAAAACGGGGCAAAACTCACTTAACAAATTTCTCATAATTTGTTTCTTATGAATGTGGTCATAAGTTGAAGGCTACCTGTAGAAATCTCACCATCTTCAAGTTCCCCACTGCCGTGGCCGTCCACTCTCTCCCTTGATTTCCACCATTCTGTTTCTTTTGATGTCACAACCATTACATCTGGCTGGATCACCTTATATTAAAACATCTGGGCTACAAAAAGCAGAATGGATGTTTTGCACGTCTCATTGCTGCCATCTAGTGGTTCTTGTGATTTATTTCAGCCAAAATCTGGAAGCCCTAGGAAGCCTATTGCAATTAAGCCCAACATTTCTGTTGCCTAAGGGAGAACATTTGTTAAGTGGGTTCTGCTCCATTTTATGATCTCTCTGGCCACAGTTGTTAAGTGAACTGTTGCAGTTGTTAAATTAGTAACACGGTTGTTAAGTGAATCTGTCTTCTCCATTGACTTGGCTTGTCAGAAGGTTGCAAAATAAAATGATCACGTGACCCCAGGACACACCAATTATCATAAATATGAGTTGCCAAGCAACTGAATTGTAAGCATGTGACCATGGGGATGCTGCAATGGTCGTTAAGTGTGAAAAAGGGTACTAAGTCACTGTTTTTAGTGCCATTGTAACTTTGAACGGTCTTTAAACAAACTGAGCTATATCGGTGGGCACGCGAGCTCAGCTCCACCTGATTTTCAGGCCTTCTGGGCCCACCAGAAGTAGGAAAACACGCTGTTTCCTGCCTCCAGAGGGCCTGGTTCGGTGGGAAAGGTCGTTTTTGCCCTCCCCAGGCTCCTAGAGAGTCTCTGGAGCCTGAGGAGAGCAAAAACGGGCCTTCTGGTCCCACCAGAAGTTGGTAAATGGGCTGTTTCTGGCCTCCGGAGGGCCTCCGGGGTGTGTGTGTGAGGAAGGCCATTTTTGCCCTCCCCAGGCTCCTAGAGAGTCTCTGGAGCCTGGGGAAAGCAAAAAACAGGAGTGCGGGAGGGGAGCAGAGGGGAGCTTGCGTGTGTGCGGGACACATATAATTATGGGTGTTGGCATGCACGCGCGTGACCTCCCACACATCCCCCCTGTGGTTGTAAGTTGAGGATGACTACCTGTACACGTGTCCTATCTGTTGTGTGATAAGATCACATCGCAAAGTTGGCCTTTGTCCTTCCTCTTGTAGACAATCCCAGAAATGGATTAAGTGAAGGATTCAATTGCGTATCTTGGTCATTTTCTTCCGTCTGTATTTTATGTCAATCTATACATATTACCAATAGCAATTCAAGGTTCATCTGTAGAGTCCTTGGTGCTCACTGAGCTTGGTTGTCTATTTGGGTAATGAAAAATCTGCAAAAAACATATCAGACAGCACCAAGGACTCCATGTGTCTCTGTATTTTCTTCTCGGTTTTTATTTCCAGCTCTTGAACTCAATGGCACAGTAGCCAGCAATCTGCCAGGAGATCAAAACATTAACATTAGCCAGTGAAAATATCACCCCAAAGGTTATTTCAGTTCTGCTGAAGAGTAACCAGAGTTCACCCAATATTTCAACTACCTAATTGAGTCTCTGAAATTACCTAATCCAAACTCTGGAGGATTCCCCTTTCTCTAGGTGTGTGAGCATTTACCTGTTTGACATCTGATGTGTAGCATGTATGATCTCAAGATACATCCAGGGGTGAAATGCTCCCGGTTCGTACTGAATCGCCCGATCCGGTAGCGATGGAGGCGGGTGGTTTGGAGAACCGGTAGCAAAAATCCCTGCGCCCCCCCCCATTGCCCACCTGAGCCGTGCAATCATCAGAGGCTTTTTTTTATTTTTAAAAGCATTTTTTCTACAACCTCTTCAGCTGAAGAGGTTATAGAAAAAATGCTTTTAAAAGTAAAAAAAAAGCCTCTGCTGATCAGGCAAGTCAGCTGGGATCGTCAGAGGCTTTAAAAGCATTTTTTTAACAACCTCTTCAGTCGAAGAGGTTGTAGAAAAAATGCTTTTAAAAGTAAAAAAAAAAAAAGTTGGCCACGCCCACTCAGTCATATTACCCCCACACACCAAGCCACGCCCACAGAACCGGTAGTAACAAAATTTACATTTCACCACTGGATATGTCCCTTTTAGTCAATATGGAAAAATGCATGTAGTCCTCGGCTTAGGATCATAATCGAGCCCAGAATTTCTGTTTTCTAAGCGAGACAGTTGTTCAGTGAGTTTTGCCCCGATTTTACAAGCTATTGTGCCACAGCTGTTAAGTGAATGCCATTGTTCAGGTAGTAGCACAGTTGTTAAGTAAATCCGTTCCCCATTCAATTTGTTTCTCAGAAGGTCGCAAAAGGGAATCACGACAGTGGTGAAATCTGAATCGGTTTACTACCAAATGCGAGGTGCTCGCATGCAGTGCACGCCAAAAGAGGCATGTGGTAAGTAGAACAGCGCGCGAGAAGGGGCGGGTGATCAGCTGTGGCGCGCAATCTTTTTTTTTTACTTTTAAAAGCATTGCTTTTAAAAGTAACAAAAAAAGCTTCTGACAATCGTGCTGCTCAACTGGGATTGTCAGAGGCTTTTTTTTTACCTTTTAAAAGCATTTTTTCTACAACCTCTTCAGCCGAAGAGGTTGTAGAAAAAATGCTTTTAAAAGTGGGGGGGAAAAAGCCTCTGATGATTGCGCAGCTCAACTGGACATGAGGGGGGGAGCTCAGGGATTTTTGCTACCGGTTCTCCGAACCACCCGCCGCCATCGCTACTGGATCGGGTGATCTGGTCCGAGCCGGGAGCATTTCACCCCTGGATCACATGACCCTGGGACACTGCCACCGTCAGAAATACATGCCAGTTGCCAAGCCTTCAAATTTTGTTCACATGACCGCCGGGGGCCATGCATGTGCGGGGGGGCAGGGGCGTGTGGGGGCTGCGCATACATGCGCAGGGGGGTCGGGATGCATGCGTAGGGGCTGTGCGTGCATTGCATTTTGGGGGTTCGGGTGCATGCGCTTTGGGTACTCAGTCTGGAAAAGGTTAGCCATCACTGCTAACTTTAAGACCCATGGATTTCAACTCCCAAAATTCCCCAGCCAGCCGATAAGGATATGCTTTTCTGGGTGTGTAATCCTTCTGTTCTGAAAACCTGGTCTTTTTTTTTTTCCTTTATTGGTTCACATCAGGGGTGAAATGCTCCCGGTTTGGACCGGATCACCTGATCTGGTAGTGATGGTGGCGGGTGGTTCGGAGAACTGGTAGCAAAAATCCCTGCGCACCCCCCCCACCATGCCCAGCTGAGCCACATGATCATCAGAGGCTTTTTTTTTTACTTTTAAAAGCTTTTTTTCTACAACCTCTTCCGACGAAAAAATGCTTTTAAAAGTAACAAAAAAAAGCCTCTGATGATCACTCAGCTGGGATCGTCAGAGGCTTTTCAAAGCATTTTTTTCTGCAGCCTCTTGGCCAAAGAGGTGGTAAAAAAAATGCTTTGAAAAGGCTCTGACGATCCCAGCTGAGTTGCCTGATCGGCAGAGGCTTTTCAAAGCATTAGAAAAAATGCTTTGAAAAGTTTAAAAAAAAAAAAAGTTGGCCACGCCCACCCAGTCACATTACCCCACCACCACCAAGCCACGCCCACAGAACCGGTAGTAACAAATTTTACATTTCACCCTTGGTTCACATATAGAGAGAATTCTTGACATATGATTGGTTACTTAGCAACCATTCAAAGTTATGACAGAACCCGAAAAAGAGACTTTGCATTCCAAGTTTCAATGTCCATCCCGCCTCCCCAGCTCCTGCCTCACAGTCATGTGATCCAAATTTGAATGCTTGGTAACTGACTCGTATTTATGACGGGTTGCAGTGTCCTGGGATCATATGATCCCCTTTTGCAACCTTCTCACAAGCAAAGTCAATGGGGAAGCCGGATTCACTTCACAACCGGGTTACTAATTTAACAACTTAAGAACTGCAGTGATTCATTTAGCAACGGTGGCAAGAAAGGTCATAAAATGGGGCAACACTCAACTACCATCTCACTTAGCAAGTGAGGAAATTTTGGGCTCAATTGTGGTCGTAAGGCAAGTTTCTGTATACTCTCTTTTATTGAAAACTGAAACAAACCAAGGTTTTACAATTATAATGGGTTTAGGCTTATAAAGGGCTTAGGCCAGGGGTGAAATCCAAATTTTTTTACTACCGGTTCTGTGGGTGTGGCTTGGTGAGCGTGGCAGGGGAAGGATACTGCAAAATTTATTTATTTATTTATTTATTGGTTCGATTTATATGCCGCCCTTCTCCGGAGATTCAGAGCGGCTTACAATGCGTTAAGCAATAGCCTTCATACTTTTGTATATACCTGCTTAGTAGGGCTTTCGCCCCCCTCCCCAAGCGGTGTTCTTTTTTTTTATATACAAAGTCAGCTTATTGCCCCCACAATCCGGGTCCTCATTTTACCTACCTCGGAAGGATGGAAGGCTGAGTCAACCTTGAGCCTGGTGAGATTTGAACTTGCAGTAATTGCAGGCAGCTGGCAGCTAAGTGCTACTTTAACAGCGCTCTAGTCTGCTGCTCCACCAAGGCTCCAAAATCCCCATTCCCATCCCATTCCAGGGGAAGGATACTGCAAAATCTCCATTCCCACCCCACTCTGGGTCCAGCCAGAGGTGGTATTTGCCAGTTCTCCAAACTACTCAAAATTTCCGCTACCGGTTCTCCAGAACCTGTCAGAACCTGCTGGATTTCACCCCTGGCTCAGGCACTCATATCTCTGGACAATTTATCACTCATATACATACTTCATTTTATGTACTTAATTCTGCTGTTGTCTTCTTGCACAATGCCATCCTCTCACCCGGTCATTTCCTGCTTGACATGCAAATAATTTTCTTCTAATTTAAATCAGCATTTTTTTCCTTACTCCACCAAACAGTTGTTTTACCTTTTCAGATGCTTGAAAACATAGGTAATCCTTGACTTAGGACCATTACTGACACCAAAAGTTCTTTTGCTAAGCAAAACATTAGTTAACTGAGTTCTGCCCCATTTTTTGACCTTTCTTGCTATAGCTGTTAAGTGAATCACTACAATGCAGGGGTGTCAAACAGGCTGCCCGCGGGCTGGATGCGTCACACAGAGGCCACGCCCACCAGAGGCCACGCCCACCTCAGCTCCGCAAATGGCAAAAAAAAAAGTCACAAAACATCACACAATGGCAACGTGACGCGGAAAGTTTGACACCCATGCTGCAGCGGTTAAGTTAGTAACCCAGTTGTTAAGTAAATCTGGCTTCCCCATTGACTTTGCTTTTCAGAAGGTCGCAAAAAAGGGATCACGTGACCCCGGGGACACTGCCCTGGTCGTTAAGTATGAAACAGTTGCCAAGAATCTGAATTGTGATCACATGATCCTGGGGATGCTGCAAAGGCCATAACTGAGAAGGAACAGTCATCGGTTACTTGTAACTTTGTACTACAGTTGTAACTTTGAACGGTTCATGAAATGAACTGTCGTAAGTCGAGGACTACCTGTAAACACATTTTTAGCAGTACTATAAGAGAAAGACTTCAGTATTTTAGACGCAGAATTCCGAGTGCATCCCTTCCCTTGTGTTTGCTTATGGGTACAAGAGTGGGCTGCTGGGGGTTCGGGAGATTCTGTGCAGTTTGGAGAACCCCCAATTCCCACTCCTGGCTGGCCCCTCCCACCCCGCCCTGCACCTCCCAGGAGTCCCCATGTGGCCCGTTTTGGATGTAGGTAAGTTCAGGGCACGCGTGGAGGCTCGAGGAGGATGAAAAACAGGCCTACTGGAAGTTTGGAGGCTGGGGAGGCCATTTTCACCCTCCCAGAGGCTCGAGGAAAGCCTCTGGAGCCCGGGGAGGGCAAAAACACCCCCCCCCAACCGTGCTGCAGGAGGCCGACTAGGCCACGCCCACCCAGCAACCAGGTAGAGAACCCCTTGCTAAATATTTTGAAGCCCACCCCTGTATGGGTATCTTTAGTAGGGCTCAGGAGTGTCCATTTCAAGAGGCACTTGGAATGAGTTCATGCCAGTTGTTGAACGTAGCTGGTAATTTGGCCCATTTTCTGGGTTTACACAATGCACTGAGTCATAAGCTAGCCAGGCAGGCACCAAGTGTGATCTAACTCTTGTTCTATGGAGGTTACAGACTCTGTACAGGACTGGTTAACAAGCACATGCCTGCAGAGCTGGTGGGAGTGACTTCTGAGTAAACATGCTCATAATTAAGCCTCACCAAGCGGGGACTGCAGCCAAGAAATTAAAAGACGCTTGCTTCTGGGGAGGAAAGCTATGGCAAACCCAGACAGCATTCTAAAAAGCAGAGACATCACCCTGCCAACAAAAGTGCGTATAGTTAAGGCTATGGTGTTCCCACTTGCAATGTATGGCTGTGAAAGTTGGACCATAAGGAAGGCTGAGCGCCAAAGAATTGAGGCCTTTAAACTCTGGTGCTGGAGAAGACTCCTGCGAGTCCCTTGGACTGCAAGGTCATCAAACCGGTCAGTCCTAGAGGAGATCAACCGTGACTGCTCTTTAGAAGGCCAGATCCTGAAGAGGAAACTCAAATACTTTGGCCACCTAATGAGAAGGAAGGACTCACTGGAGAAGAGCCCAATGCTGGGAACGATGGAGGGCAAAAGAAGAAGGGGACGACAGAGAAAGAGGTGGCTGGATGGAGTCACTGAAGCAGTTGGTGTGAGTTTAAATGGACTCCAGAGGATGGTAGAGGACAGGAAGGCCTGGAGGAACGTTGTCCATGGGGTCCTGATGGGTCGGACACGACTTCGCAACTAACAACAAAGCTAGTTACAAAATGTGGGTTGCAGGCATTAATGAAACTTCTGGAACCAAACAGTTCAATTCTCTTCAATTACAAACTTGACATTCAGATAGGCCCTAGGTAGGGGTCCGCAACCTGTGAGCTGTGGCCTACTACCTGTCAGCAGCCTACTTGCAACCGGGCTGCGTAAGTGGCTGGTTGGTGTGTGTGCGTGCCCACATGGGCCTACTCGCGTGCACAGGCCCACTGCTGGGAGTGTTGGAGGGGGTGGGGCTTGCGGCCTCATTCACGCAAGCAACAGGTGCTCGCATGCAGGGACATGCCTGCACCCGCACCCACCACAAAAACCATCCCCTCCCCCCCCACTCTCCGGGCCCACAACCCTGAAAAGTTGAGGAAATCTACCCTAGATAATTTAGCGCTGTGAGATCTGAAGTGAAAAACTTTGATGGCCAACAGATGGCAGTAAAGAGATACAGAAAAAAAAAATTGGTGGTGATCCAGATTTTAGGCAGATTTAAGACAAAGAAAAGTTGCTAAACTGTAAATGAATACATTTTTTTTAAAAATTTTTTTTGATTTATATGCCGCCCTTCTCCGGAGACTCAGGGCGGCTTACAATGCGCTAAGCAATAGCCTTCATCCTTTTGTATATTTATACAAAGTCAGTTTATTGCCCCCACAAACTGGGTCCTCATTTTACCTACCTTAGAAAGGATGGAAGGCTGAGTCAACCTTGAGCCTTGGCGAGATTCTAACCTGCAGTAATTGCAGGCAGCTGGTCTTAATAACAGGGTGCTTTAGACCACTGTACTACCAAGGCTCTTGCTATTTTGACAATATATGAATTTTGTTCAGTTTGTTTAGTGACCGTTCAATGTCACAACAGCACTGAAAAAAGTGACTGTTTTTCACACTTATGACCGTTGGGGTATCTTCATGGTGACCTGATCAAGATTCAGACATTTGGCAGCTGGTTCACATTTATGACGGTCGCAGTGTCATAGGTTCATGTGATTGCAAGAGCCTCGGTGGTGCAGCGGACTAAGTGCTGTTAAGTGCTAGCACTTAGCTGCCAGCTGCCTGCAATTAATGCAAGTTCAAATCTCACCAGGCTCAAGGTTGACTCAGCCTTCCATCCTTTCGAGATAGGTAAATTGAGGACCCGGATTGTGGGGGCAATAAGCCAGCTTTGTATAGAACAACGCCACTAGTGAGGGAGGGCGAAAGCCCTAAGCAGGTATATACATAAAAGTATGCAGGCTATTGCTTAACGCATTGTAAGCCGCCCTGAGTCTATGGAGAAGGGTGGCATATAAATTGGACTAATAAATAAATAAACCCCTTTTGCGACTTTCTGACAAACAAAGTCAATGGGGAATCCAGATTCATTTAACAACTGTGAATTTGTTATAATACCTGCAGTGATTCACTGAACAACTGTTGCAAGGAAGGCAATAAAATAAGGTAAAGGTAAAGGTTCCCCTCGTACATATGTGCTAGTCGTTCCCAACTCTAGAGGGCGGTGCTCATCTCTGTTTCAAAGCCGAAGAGCCAGCGCTGTCCGAAGACGTCTCCGTGGTCATGTGGCCGGCATGACTGAATGCCAAAGGCGCACGAAACAAAATGGGGTAGAACTAACATTTAACAAATGTTTCGCTTAGCAACAGAAATTTTGGGTTCCATTGTGGTCGTAACTCAAGGACTACCTGTGCACTTTCTTTAGTGGAGTCCTTTGTGCTCTCTGAGAGTGGTTGTTTGCCTGCAAATGTCTCATTAGCTGGTTAGGTAACATCATCAGTACTAATGAGTGTGGGATTTGGTAAATATAATATAAATTTAATATAATATATAATATTTATTATTTATTTATTGGTTCGATTTATATGCCGCCCTTCTCCGGAGACTCAGGGCGGCTTACAATGCGTTAAGCAACAGCCTTCATACTTTTGTATATACCTGCTTAGTAGGGCTTTTGCCCCCCCCCCCGAGCAGCATTCTATTTTATACAAAGTCACCTTATTGCCCCCACAATCCGGGTCCTCTATTTACCTACCTCGGAAGGATGGAAGGCTGAGTCAACCTTGAGCCTGGTGAGTTTTGAACTCGCAGTAACTGCAGGCAGCTGGCAGCTAAGTGCTACTTAACAGCACTTTAGTCTGCTGCACCACCAAGGCTCTATATATTTATAATATATTATCAGAATATAAACTGATAGCAAACATAACTCCTTACCAGCACTGATATTGTTACTTAATTAGGGTAATGAAACATCTGCAAGAAAACAAGCAAGCTCAGAGACCATCAAGGACCCGATTTGGTCCCTGTTTACATACAACAATGTGCCTTTGGTCAACAGAGAGCACAAGAAGGTGGCAAAGCCATCTGGAATAGTAGGGGTGATGGTGAACTGAAGGCCAAAAAGGCACAGGTGAGTGGGAGATAGGTGAGTGGGGGGAGTTGAAGGGCCCTATGTGTCAACCCTGAAGCCGACCTGACCGAAGCCATCTAGGAGCTTCAGTGTTGCCACACTGGAGCTGAGGGATAGGGAGGGGGGGATTAGAGATAGCTGGGGTTTTGTAGCCAAAGCAAAATACTTTCTCTTGGGAACCAAGGACATTCTCACACCTGGCCCGAGGAGGGAGGAGTGATGTTGCCAGGCAACCAGAAAGCGTTGTGATTGGACCATGTGACTGATTATTTGGGGCTGAGGGAAAACGTTTACTTTTAATTAGGTGAAAACCGCGTGAACCTTAAGAGTTGGTTTTCACCAGATCCGTGCCAATATGATACATCCAATGAAGCTATTCTTTGAGGAATCCACCTACTTCTGAGTCTTGCTTGCTATGGGTCTATTACTTGGGACTCTTGACATTATGGTCTTGTGGAAGGCCTGTACACCACTTAAAATTATGTGACCATGGAGACCAGGGTGGGCTGCTGGGGGTTCGCAGGGGTTCGGGAGAACCTCTGCGCAGTTCAGAGAACCCCCAAATCCCACTCCTGGCTGGCCCCGCCCACCCCTCCCCTCCCCTCCCCGGAGTCCCCACATGGCCCGTTTTGGATTTAGGTAAATGCAGATGCGCACGGAGGCTTGGGGAGGGCGAAAACGGGCCTACCGGAAGTTTGGGAAGGTAGAAAAGGCCTACCGGAAGTTCGGGAAGAGGATCCAGATGGCCTCCGGAGCATGAGGAGGCTATTTTCGCTCTCCCGGAGGCTCGAGGAAAACCTCGAGCCCGGGGAGGGCAAAAACGCCCCTCCCGCGCCGTGGTGCAGGAGGCTGACTAGGCCACGCCCACCCAGCAACTGAGCACAGAACCCCTTCCTAAAATTTTTGAAGGCCACCCCGATGGAGACACTGCAATGGCTGTAACTTCAGGGAGAAGTCATAATTCCATTTTTTTCAGCTCCATTGTAATTTTGAATGGTCATTGAATGAATGGTTCCTAGGCGTGGACTACCTGCAAACTACTCCCCACCCCCACTCCCAAGCCTAGGGAATGGCTCCCAAAAGCCTAAGAAGAGTTGGTGTTGAATTGTAATTTTAATGTCACCGAAGGGGGAAAGTCTTTAATACATCAAGAGTAATTAATGTGTGTTTGCTATATTCAGTTTAACTCATTCTTCTCCCAACTGGGAACTCACCATACACTCAATACAAGCAGTCCTCCATTTACAACTGTAATGGAGCCTGCCCATTTGCGGTCATAATTCGTGAAGGTTACAAAGCAGATCATCATGTGACTGACCCAATTTTGAGCAGTCTGGGGAATTCTGGGAGTTGAAGTCCACCCATCTTCCGGTGGCCAAGTTTGGCAAACCCTGATCTAACCCATCGTTCCTAATTCCAACTCCAAGAGACCATTGCTTTGGTGAGGAAGATTGGCCAAGCGGAAGGATTCACACGTGTCTTCCTAACCACAGGGCCCAGAAATAGGTATTGAAAATATGAATGGAGCCGGAGCAGAACTTTGAAGGATCCTGAGACCAGATGCCATGGGAAAAATTGACCAATGTTTGGTCCCAGGAGAAACCAACTAGAGACAGGTCAACCCAGAAAGGGCTGTGACAATTTGCCGCGGTCAACTTGCCACGGCCCACTTGCCATGGCCAACTCACCACGTGATAACTCGCTGCAGAACAAGAGTTACATTGATATCAAAGAAATGGTGGAATAGAATAATTAAAGGAAGGATGGAAAAGGACGGACAAAATGTAATGTGAATGACAAAAATTAAAATATTTTTTAACAATTTATTTTAAATAATTAAATTGAATCATTAAACTTGTTGTTATTCGTTAAATTCATTGTTACTGAATCGTTAAATTCGTTAAATTTGCATAATCGTTGTTACGCGGCAAATTGGCCATGGTGAGTTTTCTCGTGGCAAGTTGGCCGCAGTGGGTTTCCTCGTAGCAAGTTGGCCATGGTGAATTGTCGTAGCAAATTGGCCTCAGCGAGCTGGCTGCGGCCAATTCCAACCCAGGATGTGTCAGAATATTCATGACTGGGAAGACATGGTAACAAGGTTAGCCAATGAATAGGCATAGTAACAAGGTCAGCCAATGAATAGGCATAGCAACTGGGTCAGCCAATGGGGACTGTTTGAATAGCTGAAACATAGTATTTGTTTGTTTGGGGCCATAAGAGACAGCTTGGAGTCTGGGCGTGGCTTAGCTTAACTACCCTGTATCAGGGATGAAATCCAGCAGGTTCTAGAGAACCGGTAGAGGAAATTTTGAGTAGCTCAGAGAACCGGCAAATGCCACCTCTGGCTGGCCTCAGGAGTGGGAGGGAATAGGGATTTTGCAGTATCCTTCCCCTGGACTGTGATGGGAATGGAGATTTTGCAGTATCCTTCCCCTGCCACGCCCACCAAGCCACAGCACGCCCACCAAGCCACGCCCACAGAACCGGTAGTAAAAAAAAATTGGATTTCACCACTGCCCTGTATAGAGGAGGTTCTTTAAGCTCTGTATTAAGCTCTGAGCTCTGAAGCTGCAAACTAGTCTGCTCTGAACTCAGAACTGGAAATTGTTCTCTCCTCTGCCCATGTGTCTGCCTGTAACTTCTACCACGTTGGAAGAATCAGCTATTGGTATTGTACATTTATCTTCATGTGTTATATGTATATAAAGAAGTTAATGAATCCAGCTGAATCAGTCATCCGTGTGTGCTTTCTGGATTTGATTATTTCTGCAACAAACTCTGACAGAATGTTGAACCCTTCTCTCCCACCCTCAAACAGCTGTAACAACTGGACCCCAGAGGAGTGGCCTGGTTGCCATATAGTAAACATCAAGAAACTGCTATAGAGCATTAATTAAAGTCTGTAATGGTCTTTCCACCAGGAAAAACAAAACAAAACAAAACAAAACAAAACATGAATCCATCCAGGAACCAGTTAACCGATAAATCAAGAGAAGATGATCCAGGGGCAATCAACCTTAACTTTTTAACCACAAGGACCATAATCAGCCCCCACTGTTCCTCTGACCATGGAAAAGATCAGGCAAGGAAGTCCAAAGGAAAAGGCCTTTGAAAAGGAACCATTTTGTAGGCCCCTCACTCTCAACAGAATGGCCCAGATCTGGTTAAGTGCATGGGATTAAATTTGGAACATGGATGGCACCCTTTCACACATCACTTTGTGTAGGTGTCCACTTAAAGGTAAAGGTTCCCCTCGCACATGTGTGCTAGTCGTTCCCGACTCTAAGGGGCAGTGCTCATCTCTGTTTCAAAGCCGAAGAGCCAGTGCTGTCCGAAGATGTCTCCGTGGTCATGTGGCCGGCATGACTCAACGCCAAAGGCGCACGGAACGCTGTTACCTTCCCACCAAAGGTGGTCCCTCTTTTTCTACTTGCATTTTTTATGTGCTTTCGAACTGCTAGGTTGGCAGAAGCTGGGACAGGTTTATTTATTTATTTTATTCGGCTTATATGCCGAATAAATAAGTGACGGGAGCTCACCCCGTTATGAGGCGTTAGGGATTCGAACCGCTGAACTGCCGACCTTTCGATCGACAAGCTCAGCATTTTAGCCACTGGGCCACCGCATCCCTAGATGTCCACTTAAGAAGGCCCTAAGTGCATGCATCACCTTAGAAAGCAGGACTTCAGAACTTTGCTGCCCCACAACGTTTATCTTCCCCAGCTTTGACCCACAAGCATACCGAACATCCTTCAGACGGCCAATAATTTAATAAAATCAGTTAATACTGCTCAATAAATACATAAAGCGTATTTACTTGCCTTTTAGAAACACAAAATCTAGAACTTCAGGCCAAGTTAAGGATGATTGTCCCTTGATTATCTAAGGCAGAATCTGTCTGATGTATTGTTTTTTTTTTTCTCTTTACATAAAGCAATCACATAAAAATAGTTATAAATAGAAAAATTTCAAAGGATTGCCCGCCCTTGCTACCACTTCCCCCCCCATATTCCATCATTCAAGAAATGTAACCCAAAAGGGAAAAAAAGCAAGAGGGGTCTCTCTTTTTTTTGCACCCAGTTCTTGTGGATTTTAACAGTCTTTAGAATCTTTGGATATTTTACAAGGACTCCGGGTTGGATAAGCAGCCCGAAAAAGGAAAAAAAACGAAGTCAAAATCCAAAACAACCCGCCCACCCCCCCTGCAAAATAAGATGTAAAACAGTCACTCGGAAAGATAATAAACCAAGAAAAACGAAGTCTGCAGTTGCTGCTAGAAATTCTGTTTTGTTTTTTTTCCTTGCATTTGTGGGAGCAAAGAAGAGATGTCTTTTGGGGTGTTTTGAAAAGAGTTCCGAAGGGAGCTTAATTTTCAAGACAGTCCTTTTTATAAAGGAAAAAATATGTTCTTCCTTCTTGACTGGGAACCAATGCAGTACTGGAGAACGGGTCTGTAGGTAGAGAAAAGAAAAACAAATACGCTTAATAATCAATATTTCCTCCCTATTTGTATTTGTTAGCGACATTTCTATGCTGCTGGTTTCCTAAGGCTCTGAGCAGCTAACCTTCAAAAAGATATGCTGTCCATCAAAATAACACCACCCTAAAATTTAATTATAATCTCAAGGGATTAAAAAAATCCAAAGTCATGTGTCTAAGCAGTGCATCCCAACTTTCAGAGTACGCCTGTCACTTGGTCTAGATGGAAAACATGGCGTCTTACCTGTTCTTCTGAACGCAAGGGGGAAGTGGTAGACTGGCCCCCCAGTGCTCCGTTTTTTTTGTTTTTTGTTTTTAAATTTGATTTATATGCCGACCTTCTCCGGAGACTCAGGGCGGCTTACAATGCGTTAAGCAATAGCCTTCATACTTTTGTATATTTATACAAAGTCAGTTTATTGCCCCCACAAACTGGGTCCTCAATTTACCTACCTTAGAAAGGATGGAAGGCTGAGTCAACCTTGAGCCTTGGCGAGATTCGAACCTGCAGTAATTGCAGGCAGATGGTCTTAATAACCAGCTTAATAACAGGGTGCCTTAAACCACTGTACTGTACTACTGTACACTGTACTACCAAGGCTCTTTTCACTGGCAGAGCGCTGCAGGAGGCTGTCACGGGCAAAAACGGAGTCTGGGAGGGCCGCGCATGGCCCTCCCGAGCTTCGTTTTCATTGGCAGAGGCATCGCAGGCTTGTCTTTTGCTGTTTCCAAGGCAGCCCCGCAGGCCAGATCTAAGCACCCCACGGGCAAGATCCAGGCCCCCAGGCCTTGAGTTTGACACCTCTGGATGAGAGCATGCCTGGCTAGGGAATTCTGGGAGCTGACGTCCACAAGTCTTGAAGATACAAAGGTTGGACACCTCTTGGATTAGAAGTTCTCCAACTCCTTCTAACCCTGATATTTTGAGTCTATAGCAAAAAAAAACCTGTTATCTGAGAAGGCTGCCTTTCCCCCCCTCCTAGCAGAATTGCCCACTTGTACCCCGCAAACATTCACGGAAGTCTGGGCAAGTTATGTTCTATAATTAAAAAACTGGGATTTTCAAATTTTTCCTAGCAAAGTAAGCATTAGAGAGCAGCCATTGTACCTACCCAACCCATCCCTCGAAGAGAAGGCAACTCAGTTGCTAGCTTCAGAGAGAGAGGCCAGGGGGTTGAGGGCGGCCAGTCCATTGAACCCCGAGCCCCAAGGATCCGGGAGAGAGAAATACGGCCGTGCCGAGAGGCCCTCGCCGTGGCTCAGGGCAAAGGCAAAGAGGCCTCCGTTCCGTTCCAGGTCCAGGTGTGTCCTCCCAAACAGCTTCATCTGGGTTTCTTCCAACTGGTTCTCCAGCTCCTGCAGGTTCAAGCTGTTCTTGGCCACATCCATGAAGGGGCTGGGGCCCGGAAGGCACAGCCCAGGGCCGCCCAAGTGGCCGCTCATGTCTTCCAAAGCTGGGGGCACCAAGAAACTCTTGTCATCCGGTTGTCCGGTGGGGGCGAAGAGCAGGCTGGCCGCTCTCCAGGGGGCTGACTTGCGTCCTCTTCTGGGTCGGGAGATCCGGCAACTCTGGCGCTTGATGTGGCGGTGCAGGTGATCCGAGCGGGTGAAGCTCTTGTAGCAGAACTTGCACTGGTAGGGACGGATTCCGGTGTGGATCCTCATGTGGTTCTTCAGGTCGTAGTTGTGGACGAACCGGGCGCTGCAGTGGATGCAGAGGTACGGCCTTTCCCCCGTGTGCTTCCGCATGTGGATCTTCAGCTTGTCTTGCCTGGCCAAAGGAGAAGAAGGGTTAACTCAGGGTGGATCACCAAAGCACAGAGTTGAAAGATCCCTGAGATGAGACAAGTAAGGAGCAAGCTCCCTCCTGAAGTTCTCATGGACACATGAAAGTGTTGAATTTACCGACAAAGAAATTGTGAAGGTGATAATTTAAGAGCTGATCAGCTGATGCCATGAGGGGAATGAGTTCAGCAGGGTTTTGGGCTGTTATCCCTTTAAGAGCCTGTGTAATAAGAGGAGGCCCTTGCTAGAGTGTTCGTTCGTTCGTCGAGTTTCTTCCCTGCTGTAATTGCTGTTTGTTTAGCTGCTGCTTGTAGCACATGTATGTATAGTATTCCTATATTCCTACTGTAGATTAAAATCACTATTTGATTTTAACACTTTTTTTATTTTTTTTTATTTTTACACTGTTGGCTGTACTTGCTTCGTGGGTTGATACACGGGATAGACCTGTGCACACTCTGACATAAATAAAGATAAAATATAAATTCAACACAAAAATAGTTAGTCGCGAAAGCGACTGCCTGCAAAGGCTCCTGGGTTGGGGCTGAAAGGTGAAAGCAGAAGCATTATGCTCTGTCCCATATTTCGGTAGATCAGGTTGCCCTGATAGACTGGTCTCACTGGAAAAAACATACATGAAGGCCTTGCCTTCTGCTAGAGCCGTGATGGCGATCCTGTGGCACGCGTAGCCATATCAATAGGCACACCAGCTCAGCTCTGGCGCGCATGCATGTGCTGGCCAGCTGATTTTCGGGCCTTCTGGGCCCACCAGAAGTAGGGAAACAGGCTGTTTCCTGCCTCCGGAGGGCCTGGGGTGGGTGGGAAAGACTCGTTTTTCTTTCTCACCTGGCTCCAGATCCTCTCTATGCGTCTGGGGAGGGCGAAAACAGCCTTCCCCACCCCCTCAGAGACCCTCCGGAGGCCCGAAACGGCCTGTTTCCCAACTTCCGGTTGGACAGGAAGTGACGTTTTTTGCTGTCCCCAGCCTCCAGAGACTCCTAGAGAGAAGGGGATCAAACTATTTTCCAAAGCACCTGAAGGCCAGACAAGGAATAACGGATGGAAACTGATCAAGATTCAACCTGGAAATCAGGAGAAAATTTCTGACAGTGAGAACAATCAACCAATGGAACAGCTTTGCCTTCTGAAGTTGTGGGAGTTTCATCACTGGAAGCTTTCAAGAAGGGACTGGACTGCCATCTGTCAGAAACGGTGTAGGGTCTGCTTGGGTGGGTGGGGTTGGACAAGATGACCTACAAGGTCCCTTCCATCTCTGTTAATCTGTATCTACCAAACAGGCCAAGAACCGAAGAAGCAGGGAAGCGCCTTGGCCAGCAGATGGCAGCACAAGCCCACATTGTCAAAAGAGTTGGTCCCAAAGCAGAAGGCTATAAGAAGAAGCTATTGGCTTCCTTTGATGCTATCCCAATATCCCAGGAAGTCATCAGAAATAGTATCCACAAACCAAAGACTTTTGATCTTGACTTTCTATGCAAATTATAACCATGTGGATTTGGGTAACTCACAATTCTCCTCCAATCTGGATCCAGGAGCTGCTTTAAGGATTCGTCAAAGTTTTAGCCAAGGTTTTATGCCGTGGTTTCACGCGGCATCCCTAATCACTTCCCCGAAATACCAAGGAGATACATTCAGAGAGTAGGGTGAACTGGCTAATTCGTTGCATGTTGGCTCTGCCCATGAGATGAACCCCAACCTGTTTGTCAGTTTAGTAAATCAAGAGTTGCATTCATCCAACGTACTACAGGTAGTCCTCGACTTACGACCACAATTGAGCCCAACATTTCTTTTGCTCAGTGAGACAGTTGTTAAAGTGAGTTTTGCCCCCATTTTACAAACTTTCTCACCACAGTTGTTAAAACGTTACTGACACCGTTGTTAATTTGATGACTTTTCTTGCCCCACTTGTTAAGTGAATCACTGAAGCTGTTAAGTTAGTAAACAGGGTTGTTAAGTGAATCTGGCTTCCACATTGACTTTGCATGTCAGAAGGTCGCAAAAGGGGAATCACAGGACACCGGGATATGGCGACAGTCATAAATATGAGTCAGTTGCCAAGACTCTGAATTTTGATCATGTGACTACCCTGTTTTCCCGAAAATAAGACCCAACTGGAAAATAAGCCCTAGGATGGTTTTTCAGGATGCTCGTAATGTAAGCATCCCCCAAATAAGCCCCAGTTGTCAACCAGATGGATGCATTTAGTACCGTATTCCCCCCCCCAAAAAATAAGACCCAACCAGAAAATAAGCCCTAATGTGTCTTTTGGAGCAAAAATTAATATAAGACCTGGTCTTATTTTCGTGGAAACACAGTATGAGGATATTGCAGTGGTTTTTAGTGTGAAAAATGGTCATAAGTCGCTTTTTTTCAGTGCTGTTGTAATTTTGGATGGTCACTAAATAAATGGTTGTAAGTCGAGGACTTCCTGTATGACAGTCCCAATTACAGTCCCAATTAAACCTTTAAGCACAAGGAGCCTTGGTGGCGCAGCAGACTAAAGTGCTGTTAAGTAGCACCAGCTGCCTGCAATTACTGCGAGTTCAAATCTCACCAGGCTCAAGGTTGACTCAGCCTTCCATCCTTTTGAGGGAGGTAAAATGAGGACCCGGATTGTGGGGGCAATAAGCTGACTTTGTGTAAAAAAAACCACCGCTTAGGGGGGGCCCGAAAGCCCTACTAAGCAGGTATATATAAAAGTATGAAGGCTATTGCTTAACGCATTGTAAGCCGCCCCGAGTCAGGCAACTCAGCTGGGATCGTCAGAGGCTTTTAAAAGCATTTTTTTTACAACCTCTTCGGATGTAGAAAAAATGGTTTTAAAAGTAAAAAAAAAAAAAAGTTGACCACGCCCACCCAGTCACATTACACTCCCCCCCGCCAAGCCATGCCCACAGAACCGGTAGTAACAAATGTTACATTTCACCACTGCATCAGACCAACAATCAAGTAAACAACACCCCAATCAACAAACTGCCAAAGAAGCCAACAGCAAACAGCCCAATCTAAGAATCTCAAAGGCCACCCCCACCGACACTGATAGGCAAGCCACTAGAACCGTGATGGCGAACCTATGGCACGCGTGCCACAGGTGGCACGCGGAGCCATATTGGTGGGCACGCGAATGTTGCCCTAGTTCAGCTCCAGCACACATGCGTGCACTGATCAACTGATTTTCAGGCCTTCTGGTTCCACCGGAAGTCTGGAAATTGGCTGTTTCTGGCCTCTGGAGGGCCTCCGGGGGGATGGGGAAGGCTGTTTTTGCCCTCCCCAGGCTCCTAGAAAGCCTCTGGAGCCTGGGGAGGGCGAAAAACAGGCCTACTGGGACCACCGGGCCATCGCATGCCAAAAGCAGGGGGAAGCGTGGGGGGCGGGGGTCTCATGCACAAAAGGGCGGGGTGCATTGAATTATGGATGTGGGCACACGCACCCGTGACCCCCCTCCACGCTCCCCCCACTTTTGGCACGTGACGGCAAAAAGGTTAGCCATCACTGCACTAGAATATAAACTGGACAGTTTATATCCTGGTTTATATTTATAGACACTAGAATATAACAGCCATCTGTCAGAAATAATATAGGGCAGTGTTGGCGAACTTTTTCGGCACCGAGTGTCGAAATGGGAGTGCGCACACATTTGCTGAAAACCGGAAGAGCAGCTGCCCAGTGTGCATGCGCGCACCGGGCAGCTGCTCTTCCGGTTTCCGGTACACGCATGCACTCCGGCTGCCTAGTCTTCTGGTTTCTGGCATGCATGCGTGCGCGAAGAACAGCTGTCCAATACGTATGAGTATGCCAGAAATTGGAAGAGCAGCTGCCTGGTGCTCATGCGCATGCCGTGAAGATGATCTTCACCACCTGGTCTTCTGGTTTCCGGCGCACCCGTGCATGTGAAGACCAGCTGGTTGGCACGCCGGAACCCGGAAGAGCAATGGACGATGGTTTGTTTGCCCGGAGAGATGGCTCTGTGTGCCACTTCTGGCACGTGTGCCATAGGTTTGCCATCACAGGTATAGGTTCTCCTGCTTGAGCAAGGGGTTGGACTTAACCTTAAGCTTCAAAGTCTGCTATTCTGTTCTGTTCTGTTCTGTTCTGTCCTAATCCTATTCTATTCTGATTTCTTATTCTGTTCTGTCTTGTCCTGTCCTAATCCTGTCCTAATGCTAATCCTAATCCTTGTTCTAGTCTATTCTGTTTTGTTCCGTCCTAATCCTATTCTATTCTGATTTCTTATTCTGTTCTGTCCTGTCCTAATCCTAATCCTTGTTCTATTCTATTCTGTTCTGTTCTGTTCCATCCTAATCCTATTCTATTCTGATTTCTTATTCTGTTCTGTCCTGTCCTAATCCTAATCCTAATCCTAATCCTTGTTCTATTCTATTCTGTTCTGTTCCATCCTAATCCTATTCTATTCTGATTTCTTATCCTGTCCTAATCCTGTCCTAATCCTAATCCTAATCCTGGTTCTATTTTATTCTGTTCTGTTCTTTTCTGTTCCTGTTCCATTCACAGCAAACAGCACTCCTTACTATCACTGATGATGTTACCTAGTTTGGTAATAAAACGTCTGCAAGAAAACCAGCAAGCTCAGAGAGCACCACCGACCCCTCATGTCAACTCTTGAGCTACATATGTTCTCCTTCATTAGTACCCCTGGTCTAGTCAACAGCTCAGGGATTTCCAGCTCAGCTTTCATCCAAAATCCCAACCAGCGGTGACCCTGTTTTACATGTTGGAGATCAGCCAAGGAGGGACAACCAAAGATTGATTGTGTGGAAGCTCTACAGCCAGAGATGGCTTCCTTCTCAATACCATGCAGGCTGTAGACGCAACTGGGAAGGTAAAACAAACATCCGGAAGGAGGCAGATGGAAAGCCACATCCGCATTACTGGCCCACAACCTTCATGGAGATTCCATGAAGTCACCAGGAGCTCAGCTGAAAAGAAACTTAAGTTTTCTTTGCTGAAACACCAACGGTTTGGATGTCATTTTAAGTCAGGGACGTTAGGCACACTCAGAACTTCTACATAAGACGAAGACAGGGTCCTGCCACGTAATGGACATGTCCTGAAAGAACCTGACCAGCTATGCTGGTGAACATACAGAAGGACAGAGGTGGACAATTGTCTCCTCTTCCGTGCAAGGAGTTTCTGAAAAAGGAGAATGGGGCTGCAAGGTCGTAAACCTGAACATCGGTCGTAAGTCACTTTTTTCAGTGCCATTGTAACTTTGGAGCGGTCAATAAACGGACGGTTATAAGTCGAGGACTATTTTACAACATTCCTTCCATCAACTAACAAACTCCAGCTATGGATGCCCATGACACTGTCTGTATGTATGTCTATCGTCCATTTGTGTCCGTCCGTCTGTCTGTCTGTCTACCTGCCTGCCTGCCTACCTATCTATATCATCCATTTCTTTCTTTCTCTCTCTCTCTCTCTCTCTCTCTCCCATTTGTGTGTCTGTCTGTCTATCATCCATTTGTGTCTGTCTGTCTGTCTATATCTATCTATCTATCTATCTATCTATCTATCTATCTATCTATCTATCTATCTATCATCCATTTCTTTCTTTCTTTCTATCTATCTATATCTATTTATCTATCTTTCCATCTATCATCCATTTCTTTCTATCTATCTATCTATCTATCTATCTATCTATCTATCTATCTATCTATCTATCATCTATCTATCTATCTATCTATCTATCTATCTATCTATCTATCATCCATTATCTATCTATCTATCTATCTATCTATCTATCTATCTATCTATCTATCTATCTATCTATCTATCTATCTATCTATCTATCTATCTATCTATCATCCATTTCTATCTATCTATCTATCTATCTATCTATCTATCTATCTATCTATCTATCTATCTATCTATCTATCTATCTATCATCCATTTCTATCGATCTATCTATCTATCATCCATTTGTGTGGGTGTCTGTGTGTGTCTGTCTGCCTATCTCTCTGTAGTCCTCGATTTACAACAGTTCAGTTAGTGACCATTCAAAGTTGCAATGGCACTGAAAAAGGGGACTTACGACCATTTTTTACACTTATGACACTTGCAGCATCCCCAGGGTCACGTGATCAAAATTCAGATGCTTGACAACTGACTCATATTTATGACGGTTGCAGTGTGATGGGGTCACATGATCCCTTTGCGACCTTCTGACAAGCAATGGGGAAGCCAGATCCACTTAAAAACCGTGTTACTAATTTAACAACTGCAGTGATTCACTTAACAAACGTGGCAAGGAAAGTCATAAAATGGGGCAGAACTCATTTAACAAATTTCTCACTTACTTAACAACATACATTTTGGGCTCAATTGCGGTCATAAGTTGATGGCTATCTGTATCTCTATCATCCATCCATCCATCCATCATCCAATCATCCCTCCATCATCCATCAATCATCCATCCATCCCTTCATCATCCAATCATCCGTCCATCATCCATCCATCCATCCCTCCATCACCCAATCATCCATCCATCATCCATCCATCCATCAATCATCCATCATCCGTCCATCATCCATCCATCCATCCATCCACCATCCAATCATCAGTCCATCATCCATCCATCCACCATCTATCCATCCATCCATCCATCCATCCATCCATCCTCCTCCATCCATCCATCCATCCATCCATCCATCCATCCATCCATCCATCCATCCTCCTCCTCCATCCATTATCCGTCCCTCTGTCCTTCTCTCCCTCCAAGCACATTTACCATCATTTCAAAAATATGCAGACCTGGTGAACCGGACTTCACAGATGTTGCACATATACGGCTTCTCCCCCGTGTGGGTCCTCATGTGCCGCGGGAGCTTCCCAGCCCCCATGATGATTTTGTTGCAAATGGGGCACTGCTGGGAAGCTTTGGGTTTGATCTTCCTTTCCTCTGGCCAGCGAGGAAAGACTCGGCCAAAGTGGGCGTTGCTCAGGAAGTTCAGGTAGGCGCTGTAATCGTTTTCAGCCTTGATGTGCCCGAAGGGGGCTGCGGCGGTGTTGGCGAACACGTCCTTGAAGAGGCTGTTGGGGAAAGGGGTGGGCAGCGGCTCCTCTTTCTCCTCTTCTTTGATCTTTTGCTTTTTGATCACCAGGTCCAAGGGGGTGTTGTCCACCTGCTGCTCTTCTACTTGGGCAAAGGGGCCAAAGTCTCCGTTCCATAGATGGGGGAAGAGCTCAGGCATGAAGGGAGACAGGACCGGCCTGCGTTCTGGAAGGGTCACTTTAGGATAGAGGTTCTCCCTTAAGAGGGATTCAATGGAGAAGTCTCGGATGACACCAAGTGAGCCATTGGAGCTGCTGGATGGAAAACGTGTGGAGAAGACATCAGTGGTATCTTGGAAGGGTTCCTCAGGAAGGTCTGGCTTGGAAGGACTTTGGTGGCAACTGAGGTCTTGAGCGTCCGATAGATTCCGATTGGCGAAGTCACCTGCTTCTTCTTCCTCCTCCTCCTCTTCCTCTTCTTCTTCTTCTTCCTCCTCCTCTTCTTCTTCCGCCTTCTCGCCTTCCACCGCTTCCCCAGGCTCTATTATTTCGAGGCAGACATTAATCACACACTGGATCTCCAGCATCTTGGCCGCGTTGAGGATGTGCTTGACGTTCGCCGTGGTGATGGTCAGAGTTGAGGTGTAGGCAAACTCAAGGATGGCCGAAAGGGCTTCGGGCTTGACGAAGTCGATCTCGTATATGTAGGGCTGGTCCGCTAAAGTGCCGGTGGTGAAGAGTTTTTTAAAATACTGGCTACAAGCAGCCAGCACAGATTTGTGGGTTCGGTATTCCTGATCTTGGACCAGGAGAATTACGTCGCAGAGAAGGCCATCGTTTCGTTGCTCGTTGAGTCCACAAAGGACTTCACTGCTGTGGTTTGGGAAGGGGATCCCGATGAGGTCCTCAATGCCATTGGCCATATTCTCCTGTGGAACCCTAGAAAGAGATACACAAGCAGAGACATACCGTTAAGTCAAGTTCCCTTACTTTACTATGGTGCAGTGGTTAGAATGCAGTATTGCAGGCTAACTCTGCCAACTGTCAGAAGTTTGATTCTCACCGGCTCAAAGTTGATTCAGCCTTCCATCCTTCTGAGGTCGGTAAAATGAGGACCCAGATTGCTGGGGACAATATGCTGACTCTCTAAACCAGAAGTCACCAACTGGTGGTCTGTGGACCACGAGAAAATTTTGGTGGTCCGCAGAAAAATTACTTGCATTTTTTATATTGCACTAAATACTATTTATCGTTTTTAAAAATTGATATTAGTGGTCCGCAGGATTTAAAATTATGAATTTGGTGGTCCCTGAGGTCCGAAAGGTTGGTAACTCCTGCTCTAAACCATTTAGAGACAGCTTTAAAACATGTGAAGCGGTATATAAATTTAAGTGCTATTGCTCTTACTTTCAGCCAGAAAAGCTACTGCTTGGCTAATGGAGAAGCCTCTCCAACAACCTGAATGGAGAAGACTTCACCCAACTCATTCCCCACAATTCAACCAGTGCATTTAGCACAGCTTGGAGCCCAGCCTCACATCCAGCTGCCCCAAATCATGACTCTGATTCCTGGATTCCCTCCAGCCGTTGATATTAAATTGTCGCATTTCAGACGAGAGAAGGGGAACATTAAGAAATACACGAAATAATCAAAGTAGCTGCAAGCACTGCGGTTGAAATCAAATCAACCGGAGTTGTTCTTTTCGTTTCACCTATTCTTGGGAAGGAGGCCTTCGGCCTTTTTGGAACCCAGAATGCTCCCCCCCCCCATGCCAAAAAGAACTACGGAGGAAAATTAAGATTAATTTGTTCTTCTTGACGTGTGATTTCTCCAGAACCGCTCTTTTCAAAGAGAGAGAGACAAGAATGGAATTGCAGGAAGAGCTGCAGAAGGCAACACTCGAAAAGTTGGGTCCTGTCCAGGGTGGATTTGATTTAAATCGAGTTGATTTAAATCACAATTTAAATCAGGATTTAAATCACTAGTAAAAAGGCTTGATTTAAATCAACTCGATTTAAATCATAATTTTTAAAGAGCAACTGTCATCTCTGCTACTCCTTTGGCCCACTGTTGACTCACCGATAGTCCCAGTGTTGCAGAATATACAGCCTCCTGCTACATAACTAAGCTCCATTTCATGCTGAATAAACTAAATTATTTATGTATCTTCAATAGAAAACTATCTTACGATAGATTTTTACCCCAAAAGTTTTTTATTAAAATAAATTCGATAAAAATAAAAAAAATCCAATTTAAGTCAAAAAAATCCAATTTAAATAAAAAAAATCTGATTTTTTTGATTTTTTTAAAAAAATCATTGATTTTTATCCACCCTGGTCCTGTCACTCTCGCTTGTCCAACCTACCCGACCACTGCTTTAAGTCTGCTCTTCGGGGACTTTCCAATGTTTATTAAGGAGGCTCGGTGGGAGTTTGCTGCTCACTGCAAAACGCCCCCCTCCTGTGTCCTTCAAAGCCCTCCACCATCTCATCTCATCGCGGGCACACAAATACCCTCCCTCCCTGGCATTTCCCCTCCCCTTCGTGGTCTCCTCCATCTGCTCTCCCTGCCTTTATCTAGAGGGATTCCAGCAAACAGAACCGACCGCTTCCCATTATTCTCCTGAGACTTTGGTTCCCCCCACCTTCACATTTCATCAACCCTCCCACTGGAACATCAAAACATCTCCCACATTCTGTCCTTTTGACATTCTCTCCCCCTCCTCCCCCTCCTCCCCCTCCCCATGTGCTTGAGGTGGGTTGGAGTTCACCATGGAGAGTTAGGACCCGCATGGCTTCCCTTTGAGACAATCCCAGAGGCTACTTTGGAGGAGGTCTACTGAGATTCTCGGGTCGTGGCAATCCTAAAGGTGCTTTTCAGTCTTGCCTCCAGAAGCTGTGACTGCTCCAACACTGGAAGTTTTTAAGAAGAGGTTCGATAATCCTTTGTCTGAAGTGCTGTAGGGTTTCCTGCCTAAGCAGGGGGTTGGACTAGAAGACCTCCAAGGTCCCTTCCAACTCTGCCATTCTATTCTGTTCTGTTCTATTCTATTCTCTATATTATATTCTATTTTCTATTTTCTGTTCGGTTCTATTCTATTTTCTATTCTATTTTCTATTCCATTCCATTCCATTCCATTCCATTCCATTCCATTCCATTTTCTATTCTATTCTATTTGTATTCTCCTATTCTATTCTATTCTATTCTATTCTATTCTATTCTATTCTATTCTATTCTATTCTATTCTATTCTCTATTCTATTCCATATTCTCTTCTCTTCTCTTCTCTTCTCTTCTCTTCTCTTCTCTTCCCTTCCCTTCCCTTCCCTTCCCTTCCATTCCATTCCTATCCTAAAAAAGTAACTTATGACCATTTTTCACACTTATAACCATTGCAGCATCCTCAGGATCACGTGTTCAAAATTCAGCCACTTGGCAACTGGGTTCCTCTTTACGACGGTCGCAGTGTCCCGGGAGTTCATGTGTGATTCCTCTTTTGTGACCTTCTGACCCAACAGAGTTAACGGGGGAGCCAGATTCACTTAACCGCCGTGTACCTAATTTAACCTGCAGTGATTCACTTAACAGCTGTGGCAAGGAAGGTCGTAAAACGGGGCAAGACGTACAACTGTCACGCTCAGCAACATAAACGTAAGGGCTCCATTACGGTCGTAAGTCGAGGACGGCCTGCATTGCCCTCTCCTTTCCCAAATGATGCCTTGCGTGTCAGCAACTTTGCCTCCCTCCAAAGAAAACTCCCTTTTCTGATGGTTGGACAAGCCTTGGTGGCGCAGCAGACTAAAGTGCTGTTAAGTAGCACCAGCTGCCTGCAATTACTGCAAGTTCGAATCTCACCAGGCTCAAGGTTGACTCAGCCTTCCATCCTTTCGAGGTAGGTAAAATGAGGACCTGGATTGTGGGGGCAATAAGCTGACTTTGTATAAAAAAAAGAACACCGCTTGGGAGGGGGGGCGAAAGCCCTACTAAGCAGGTGTATACAAAAGTATGAAGGCTATTGCTTAACGCATTGTAAGCCGCCCTGAGTCTCCGGAGAAGGGCGGCATATAAATCGAACCAATAATTAAATAAATTGAACCAATAAGAACAACATATCCTTCCAAGAGCACCAGCTAAGGAAAAAAAAAACCCCGTTGCCTACCGGTATTGCCGCGCTTAGGGATTGAACTTAAAACACACCACCCACCGTGTCTGGTGGGCACGGAGAACTAATATTATCCTCCACCTACCCTGCCAGCAACTATCACAATTGCCACCTGCGTTTTCTGGCTGCACATGAAAGAGAGCGTTTTCCATCCTCCGCTGAACTCAGGGTTGAACTTTCTGCTTTTGGTCCTGCCTTTTGATTCCTTATATGATTTATCTGCATCCTGCTTTTATTTCATTCAAGGTGGCGTACATAAGGCTTCCCTTTCCTACTGGGTTTAACAACAATCCTGCACGGTGCCTTAGGGGTCAGGGGTGAAATTCAGCAAGTTCTTAACTAAGTTAAAAATATATATTAGGGATACTGTGGCTCAGTGGCTAAGGCGCTGAGCTTGTCGATCGAAAGGTCGGCAGTTCAGCGGTTCGAATCCTTAGTGCCGCGTAACCGGGTGAGCTCCTGTTACTTGTTCCAGCTTCTGCCAACCTAGCAGTTCGAAAGCACGTAAAAAATGCAAGTAGAAAAATAGGAACCACTTTGGTGGGAAGGCAGTGGTGGGATTCAGCCGGTTCGCACCACTTCGGGAGAACCGGTTGTTAACTTTCTGAGCAGTTTGGCAAACTGGTTGTTGGAAGAAATCATTAGGGCAGAGAACCGGTTGTTAAATTACTTGAATCCCATCACTGTGGGAAGGTAACAGTGCGCCTTTGGCGTTTAGTCATGCCGGCCACATGACCACGGAGACGTCTTCGGACAGCGCTGTCTCTTCGGCTTTGAAACGGAGATGAGCACCGTCCCCTAGAGTCAGGAACGACTAGCATATATGTGCGAGGGGAACTCTTACCTTTAACTAGTTACGTTATGCTTGGTTAGCTTCTATGCAGTTTACCAGATTGTAGCAATTTAAAACTTTATCAATTACTGCTCAAGATACTGTTTGAAGCAGTGGTGGGTTCCTCCCAGTTTGGTCCGGTTCGGCCGAGCCGGTAGCGGTGACGATATGACGTCACTGAACCGGTTCTCCCCCCCGCCCTCCCACATTATTCTTACCTTTTATTTGGTCCCACCCCCAATCTATTGCTGCCTCCTGAGTCCCAGCTGATGACTAGAGGGAAAAAAACTGTTTAAACTCTTGCCGCAGGGCTTCAAAGGGCTGTCCTACAGCTGATCAGTGTTAAAAGCAAACAAATGAGTCGGGTCGTAAGTGCGAGGACTGGTCATAAGTGCGAGGACCTTCCAGAAATGACTCTGACCAGCTAGCCACGCCCACCTAGTCACATGACCTCCAAGCCACACCCACAAAATAAGCCACGCCCACAGAACCGGTAGCAAAAAAATTTAGAACCCACCCCTGGTTTGAAGACAGAAACAGGAACCAAACATTTTGTGAAGACAACCATTCCGAATTTTTGTTTGTTTGTTTGCATTCAGTTTATTTATTTATTTATTTATATTTAAATTTATATACCGACCTTCTCCCGAAGGACTCAGGGCGGTGAACAGCCAAAAGTAAAAAACATAAGAGTACAAAGTTTAAAAACAATTCAAAAATATATTAAACAATTTGGCCCAACAATTAAAGTACTCCATTTAAAATTCAAATAAAATTAAACCATTGGAGAGTTAGGCCAGCCCGGCTTGTTGAAATAAAAAAGTTTTGGGGGCCCGGCGGAATCGTCCGTATCTCCGGGGGGGGAGCTCGTTCAGAGGACAGGTTGTGAGTACAGCATTCAAGGATCCCTTTTTAAAATGTAAATTATTCTCAAAATCAATTTGTGGTGGTGGTGGAGGAGGAGGCGATTGACGTATTTCTTGGAAATTGATGGGCGAGTGGAAAGCTAAGTTGGCCTCCACCCCAAAAGGAACCACTGATTAAGAAGGAAAAAAAAAAACACGGTCCTAAGGCATTTATCTCCACAATGTTTCATGTCCAAAAGATAGCACACCCACCCACCCAAACCAGTAAATCAAGGCCATTTCCTCTCGGAAGTCTGGAGGCAACACAATGATTTCAGTCCAGTTGATGTAAGAATGACATCATTCTGAATTTAGAGTTACGGAGTTGGAAGGGATCTTGGAGGTCTTCTAGTCCAACCCCCTCTCAAGCAGGAGACCCTATACCCGTGATGGCGAACCTATGGCACGCATGCCACAGGTGGCACGCAGAGCCATATTGGTGGGCACGTGAGCTCAGCTGATTTTTGGACCTTCTGGGCCATCCAGAAGTAGGGAAACAGGCTGTTTCCTGCCTCCAGGGGGCCTGGGGGGATGGGGAAGGCCCGTTTTTTGCTCTTCCCAGGCTCCAGAGCCTCTCTAGAAGCCTGGGGAGGGTGAAAACGGTCTTCCCCACCCCCCAGAGGCCATCTGGAGGCTGGAAACGGCCCGTTTGCCAACTTCCGGAAGTCGGGAAACAGGCTGTTTCTGGCCTCTGGAGGGCCTCCCGGAGGATGGGGGGGAGAGAAAGGCCGTTTTTGCCCTCCCCAGGCTCCTAGAGAGGTTCTGGAGCCTGGGGAGATCGCGTGCCAAAAGCGTGGGGAGCATAGAATTATGGGTGTGGGCACACGACCCCCCCCCACTTTTGGCACACAATGGCAAAAAGGTTAGCCATCACTGCCTTATACCATTTCAGACAAATGACTTCCAATCTCTTCTTAAAAACCTCCGGTGTTGGGTCACCCACAACTTCTGAGGGTAAATTGTTCCACTGATTAATTGTTCCCATTGTCAGGAAATTTCTCCTTAATTCTAGGTTGATTCTCTTCTCTCCTTGATTAGTTTCTGTGGCCCGTTTTTGCTCCCAGGAGGCTGCAGGGAGGCTTACTAGGCCCAAAACGGGACGTGGGGTGTGTGCCCCCCCTCACGGCCCGTTTTTGCTCCCAGGAGGGTGCAGGAAGCCGAGTGCTGCCCGTCACACCCCCTGGCCACGCCCAGCATGGCCACGCCCACCCAGTTCGGTCATTAGGACAGAGAACCGGTTGTTAAATTATTTGAATCCCACCACTGCCTGTGATGGATAGAGGGTGCATTTGATTGCATTAGGACAGGCACACAGAGAAACAGATTGCCTATTTAGTATATATGATAATGGTCAGGTTGGTACAATTCAAACATTTGGTATTATGTCTATTGAAAGCTTGAGGGAGTAAAAGGATAAGATTTCTCAACCTTAGCAACTTTAAGACGGCTGGACTTCAACTCCCAGAATTCCTTAGCATTCTGCCAAGATACAGATAGCCTGCAACTTACAACAGTTCGTTTAGTGACCCAAACGAGCAACGTCAATGGGGAAGCCGCCAGATTCACTTAACTGCTCTGTTGCTAACTTACCAACTGCAAGGATTCACTTAACAACCATGGCAGGAAAGTTCTTAAATGGAGGCAAAACTCACGTAACAACTGTCTTGCATAGTGATAGAAATTTCGGCTCAGTTGTGGTCCTAAATTGAGCTCTCCCTGAATAAGTATATGTCAATCTCGATCAATTAAAATCTCTTAGGAGAAGCTTGGCATAATCTTTATCAGGAATTATTAACACTAGGAAGGCTGCATTTCAAATAACACACTGTTTTTGTGGGGTCTAGTCAAGGGTGGGCTTCAAAAATTTTAGCAAGGGGTTCTCTGCCCGGTTGCTGGGTGCGCGTGGCCATAATGGGCATAGCCTAGTTGGCTTCCTGCACCATGGCGGAAGGTTGGATGTTTTTGCCCTCCCCAGGCTCCGGAGGCTTTCCTTGAGCCTCCGGAAGGACAAAACGGCCTCCCCAGGCTCCAGAGGCCCTCCCCGAGCCTTCACACGCACCCTGCATTTACCTGCATCCAAAACGGGCCGCGTGGGGACTCCTGGGAGGGGAGGGGTGCAGTGGGCAGGGCCAGCCAGGAGTGGGATTTGGGGGTTCTCGGAACTGCACAGAATCTTAGCTAGAGGCTCTCCCGAATCCCTGCGAACCCCCAGCAGCCCACCCCTGGGTCTAGTCCTATGAAACCAAACTGGACTGACTCCTGAATAGGTAAACGTGGGGACATCTAGCTGTTTCAGCTGAAGGAGGGCGGGAGAAGGGGATTTGCTGGCAGGGAGAGCATATTTTAGGGAGCACGTAAGGGCTAAAAAAAAGTTTGCAAGGGAGCAGAGAGAGAGAGGAGGGTTGGAGGGGTTGAAGAATGTATTTGTCTTTTTCCCAAGCAATCAAAGCTTGCTTGTGTGGGCGGGGGCTCTTCTTCCCCTGTGTGTCATTTCCCTTCTCCCCTGGGGTCCCTCCCACCCACCTCCCCACAAAGATCAAAAGCAGACAAAACCTTGAGATTATCTCTTTTCTCCATGTGGGAGCAAGGCAGCCTGGGGGAACTGGCCTCAATATGCATGGAGAAAATGCTGTTTTTGCAAGCTTACTTTTGTTTATTGGCTCTGGCCTATGTTGGCAGCCCCTGGGTCTCCCCCCACTCACCCACCCACCCATGACTGCCTTCCCACTGCTAGCATGGGGGTTTGCCTTGGTCCATCTTACAGTGGTGGCCAAAATTGTGGAAACCTTTTGGGAAAAGTGTATTTGCTAAAACCTGCTAATAACCACTCTTTTTTTTGCGGGGGGAGTAGTACCATTAAATTATATATCAATGGAAAGATAATTTAATCAGGAATGTAATGCAATAGCTTTTATGAAGGATTTGCTATTAGAATAGCAGTTACAGTATAAAAATGAAAAGCGAAACATGTAGAAAAATGAGATATACAAAAAATATCACCATAGAAAAAATGAGATATACAAACATTATCACCATGTGAGTTAATAGTTGGGTAGCCTTTAGCATGAATTATGGCCTTATAACATCTTTCCATGGAGTGAACCAAGCCTTTTAGTTGTGCAGCTGTTAGAATGTGAAACCAAGATGGAATGATGGCTTCGATTAACTGGGTTTTATTGCTGGGTCGCTTCTGACTAACAAGTTTCTTTAGTCGGCTCCATAGATTTTCAATTGGGTTAAGGTCTGGGCTATTCCCAGGCCATCCCAGCAGTGGAATAGGATTATCTCGAAACTCATAAATGAATGAATGAATGAATGAATGAATGAATGAATGAATGAATGAATAAATAAATAAATAAATAAATAAATAAATAAATAAATAAATAAATAAATAAAGTGTTCAAACCTCAAAAATACATTTTTCCCAAAAGGTTTCCACAATTTTGGCCACTACTGTATGAGCTGGGATGGAGCTAGGAAGTCACTGTGCTCCACACTTCTTAACAAATTAACCCATTTATTGGACTTGCATAAACAAAGGGAAACGGTCCTTCAAATCAAGGTGGACTTTTCATGATTTCATGATCATGTCCAGCTTGGCTTTTCCACTTCTTACTATAGTTTAGCCTACAGTCCTGGGATTCTCAGTGATCTCCCATCCAAATATTGATTAGATCTGACTTTGATTATCTTGGTGGCGCAGCAGACTAAAGCACTGTTAAGTAACACCAGGTGCCTGCAATTACTGCAAGTTCAAATCTCACCAGGCTCAAGGTTGACTTCCGCCTTGAGTCTTCGGAGAAAGGCGGCATACAAGTTGAACAAATAAATAAATAAAGCCTTCCATCCTTTCAAGGTAGGTAAAATGAGGACCCGGATTGTGGGGACAATAAACTGACTTTGTTTTTTTTTTTTTTATTCATTTTTTTTATTTGATTTATATGCTGCCCTTCTCCGGAGACTCAGGGCGGCTTACAATGCGTTAAGCAATAGCCTTCATACTTTTTGTATATTTTTTATACAAAGTCAGCTTATTGCCCCCACAAACTGGGTCCTCATTTTACCTACCTTAGAAAGGATGGAAGGCTGAGTCAACCTTGAGCCTGGTGAGATTTGAACTTGCAGTAATTGCAGGCAGCTGATGTTAATAACAGCACTGTTAATAACAGTGCTTAGTCTGCTGCGCCACCGCTTGGGGGGGGGCAAAAGTCCTACTAAGCAGGTATATACAGAAGTATGAAGGCTATTGCTTAACACATTGTAAGCCGCCCTGAGTCTCTGGAAAAGGGCGGCATATAAATTGAACCAATAATAATAGTAATAATAATAATCTTTGAGATTAGCCGGAGTCTGGAGGGTGCTGCAACCTGTTGGGTTACACAATTAAAGACTCCTCATATTTGAGGCTGAGAAATAGAAGAGAATATTTGTAATTCAGGATGAATGGTGAGGTCCTTGGGGATCTCTAAGCTTGGTTGTTTTCTTGCAGACGTCACATTACTAAATGAGGTAACATCATCAGTAACACCTATCTCCCCTTAAGGGAGGTAGATAAGAAGGAACTAAATGCACTGATGATATTACATAGTTTGGTAATGAGACATCTGCAAGAAAACAACCAAGCTTAGAGTGCCAAGGACCCCAAAACTCCTGTAACCCTTCATGGAGCTCTCTTCTATTTTATTCTTTCACGGTTTACTTTTTTTTCGCTAGCTTTCTAAGAATGCCAAAGGGATCTGCAGTGATTCTAGAAATGCCTGTGGGATCATCCAAAATCTTCTCCTGCTTGATACATCCTTCTAAGCCAATGTTTCTCAGTCTTGGCCACTTTCAGATGTGTGGGCTTCAACTCTCAAAATTCCCGAGCCAGATTTGCTGGCTGGGGAGTTCTGGGAGTTGAGGTCCATGCATCTCGCTAATTGAGGAATTCTGAGAGTTGAAGTCCATGCATCTTGCTGGCTTGGGAATTCTGGGAGTTGAAGTCCATAAATCTTGCTGGCTGGGGAATTCTGAGAGTTGAAGTCCATGCATCTTGCTGGCTGAGAAATTCTGAGAGCTGAAGTCCATAAATCTTGCTGGCTGGGGAATTCTGGGAGTTGAAGTCCATGCATCTTACTGGCTGAGGAATTCTGAGAGTTGAAGTCCGTGCATCTTGCTGGCTGAGAAATTCTGAGAGTTGAAGTCCATGCATCTTGCTGGCTGAGGAATTCTGAGAGTTGAAGTCCATGCATCTTGCTGGCTGAGAAATTCTGAGAGTTGAAGTCCATGCATCTTGCTGGCTGAGGAATTCTGAGAGTTGAAGTCCATAAATCTTGCTGGCTGGGGAATTCTGGGAGTTGAAGTCCATGCATCTTGCTGGCTGAGGAATTCTGGGAGTTGAAGTCCATAAATCTTGTTGGCTGGGGAATTCTGGGACTTGGTCCACACATCCACACAAGTGGCCAAAGTTGAGAAACAATACTTCCAAGCATAAGACATGTCTAGTCTCGTCCAGATGTTTAAGATCAACCTATGTTTCCATCCCAGGATAATTACCCTGTGGTTTCAACCTTAGGATAAACAGGAATCACGCAGAAATCATCGGGAAGTCACCCGACTGGGTCATCTAAATAAATAATGGTTAGGTTTGCATTTCCCTTCTTGGAAGTGACTTTCACACACACGTGCATGCACCCAGCTGGATGGATAGACCTGTTAACACCTTTGTACACAGCAAACCATGACAAGGCCTACACCACCACCATGCACACTGGTGATGTCATCCTGCAGCCATCATAATGCCATCTCTGCTTTCCAACATCTGATAGAAGAACGGAAGTCGGGGAATTGGGAGGATAATTGGTTGTATAATAATTGGTGGTATAAACAGAGGCATAGAATCAAAATCACGTGAAGTATTAGTACCGCTTTGTAAAGCCTTAGTAAGGCCACACCTGGAATCCTGCATCCAGTTTTGGTCCCCACATTCCAAAAAGATGTTGAGACTTTAGGAAAAAGCGCAAAGAAGAGCAACAAAAATGATTAAAGGCCTGGAGATTAGAACATAGGAAGAACGGTTGCAGGAATTGGGTATGGCCACAGTCTAGAGCAGTGATGGCTAACCCTTTTGCCATCGAGTGCCAAAAGTCGGAGGAGCGTGTGTGTGTGGGGGTGTCACGCACGCGCGTGACCACACCTATAGTTTTTGTGCCCCGCCCCCCATGCATGCAGCACGACTCCCCCACGCTCCCTCCACTTTTGGTACGCAATGGCACGGTGGGCCAGGTAGGCCCCTTTTTCGCCCACCCCAGGCTCCAGAGCAGTAGTAGGATTCAAATAATTTAACAACTGGTTCTCTGCCCTAATAATTTCTTCCAACAACCAGTTCACCAAACTGCTCAGAAAGTTAAAAATTGGTTCTCCTGAAGTGGTGCGAACCGGCTGAATCCCACCACTGCTCCAGAGGCTTTCTAGGAGCCTGGGGAGGGTGAAAATGGCCTTCCCCACCCCGCGGAGGCCCTCCGGAGGCTGGAAACAGCCTGTTTCTCAACTTCCAGTGAGCCCAGAAGGCCCGAAAATCAGCTGGCTGGCACGCACATGCACGCTGGAGCTGAGCTATGGCAACACTCGTGTGCCCACAGATATGGCTCCACATGCCACCTGTGGCATACGTGCCATAGGTTCGCCCTCGCGCGTCTAGAGAAAACAAGGACTAGGGGTAACATCACAGCAGTCTTCCAGTATCTGAGGTGGTGGGGGTCAACTTATTTTCCAAAGTACTAGAAGGCAAGACAAGTAACGAGGGATGGAAACTAATCAAGGAGAGAAGCAACCTGGAATTTATTTATTTTTTAAATTTGATTTATATGCCGCCCTTCTCCGGAGACTCAGGGCGGCTTACAATGCGTTAAGCAATAGCCTTCATACTTTTGTATATTTATACAAAGTCAGCTTATTGCCCCCACGAATTAAGGAGAAACTTCCTAACAGTGAGGACAATTAACCAGTGGAACAGAAGTTGCCTTCAGATGTTGTAGATGCTCCATTGCTGGAGCCTTTTAAGAAAAGACTGAACAGCCACCTATCTGAAACAGCATAGGTCAGTGATGGCTAACCTTTTTGCCGTCACGTGCCAAAAACGGGGAGGGGAGCACTGAGGCATCGCGCACGTGCGTGCCCACACCCATTAATTCAATGCATCCCACCCCCGCACACGTGACCCCTCCGCATTCCCCCCAGTTTTGGCACGTAATGGCCCAGTGGGCTCGGTAGGCCCGTTTTTCACCCTCCCCAGGCTCCAGAGGCTTTCTTGGAGCCTGGGGAGGATGAAAACAGCCTTCCCCACGCTCCCGGAGGCCGGAAACAGTCTATTTCCCAACTTCCGGTGGGCCCGGAAGGCCTGAAAATCAGCTGGCTGGCACGTGCATGCATGGTGAAGCTGAGCTAGGGCAACACTCGCATACCCACCAACATGGCTCCGCGTGCCACATGTGGCACGCGTGCCATCGGTTCGCCATCACGGGTATAGGTTCTCATGCTTGAGCAGAGGGTTGGACTAGAAGACCTCCAAGATCCCTTCCAGCTCTATTCTGATTGAAGAATGTGCTGTCGCCCACATTTCATCCTGGACTTCTCATTTTTCCTGGTGGAAAATTAAAACTCGGACCACACGTTTTCTGAATAGTTTTTATCCCAGAGCTATAATTGCACTCAACAATGAACTAAAGGGCCACCATCAGTGAGCTGTTGGACAACATTACTTGGTCTGTTGTGTGGATGTTTGGGTGGTTTAGGGGTGGGGAATTTGTGGTGGGTGGGGGGGTGTTTGGGGATTGTTATGTGTGTTGGGCCTGGTCTTTGGGTGCTAAGTGAATTTCGTTATATGGGTATACTGTATATACACGTTCAATGCAGGGGGGGTTCTAAATTTTTTTACTAGCAGTTCTGTGGGCGTAGCTTATTTTGTTGGTGTGGCTTGGAGGTCATGGAACTAGGTGGGCGTGGCTAGCTGGTCAGAGTCGTTTCTGGAAGGTCCTCGCACTTACGACCAGTCCTCGCACTTATGACCAGACTCATTTGTTTGCTTTTAACACTGATCAACTGTAGGACGGCCCTTTGAAGCCCCCCGGCAAGAGTTTAAACAGTTTTTTTCCCTCTAGTCATCAGCTGGGACTCAGGAGGCAGCAATAGATTGGGGGTGGGACCAAATAAAAGGTAAGAATAACGTGGGTGGCGGGGTGGGAGGGCGGGGGGGGAACCGGTTCGGTGACGTCATATCGTCATTGCTACCAGCTTGGCCGAACCGGACCAAACCGGGAGGAACCCACCACTGGTTCAATGACAATAAAGTTATAAAGTTATTATTATCTTCTGAAGCTTTTGCATAATAAAAAAAATGTAGAGTCCTTATATGGCTCCCTCGCCAATCTATCAGTATATATATTAAAGTCTATGGTTTTATTTCAAACGGCAGCTATTTTTTTCTTCCAGCTTTGCAATCTTTTAATAAATGCAGTGGGATTGAGAAATACAGGTAACCCTCCATTCATGATCAGTCGTTTAATGGGTGGTTTACAATCCGTAAAGTATTTTCAGCTATCATAAAATGTCATGCCACACCGCTCCAAGATGGTCATGTGACCATGATTTGCATGCTATGCAACCTGTTTCACACTTATGACCGGTTGGTTGCCAGGCTCGCTGCGATCATGTTGCCGTTTGCAGTCTTCTTTCTGGGGAACCTGGCAGAGAAATTTGCAAGGTGTGCCTGCCAAAAGATTTCCTCTCCCCTGCGTGTATATGTGCATGGTGTGTGTGTGTGTGTGTGTGTAGGAGAAATCCTTTGTTGGGCTGCAGAAACAAAACCCAGATCTTCGGGATTGTGATGGAATGTGGAAGAGAGTTGCGGAGGGAATGGGGTCTTTCCCAAGAGACAAATCACCCTGGAATCCTTGGCATGCAGGAAGAGAGACTGGGTGGACCCTCCCTAACCATTCTCAGGGTTTATCGAATAGTTATGCAGATTTGTACTTTAATCTGGCAAGACTCCGGTCTATAAGCAAGCCACAATAGAGAAACTACAGGTACCGTATTTTTCGGACTATAAGATGCAATTTTTTGCCTTCCAAAAGGGGCTGAAAACGTCTGTGCGTCTTATAGACCGAATATTGGTGAAGCCCCACCCACCCGCTGGCCTTTTTTGGCCTCCGCATTAAGGCTTTTTTTCGGCCTGTTTTCGGGGCTTTTTCCAGCCCATCTTTGAGGCTTTTTTCAGCCCGTTTTCTATGGTTTTTTTCAGCCCATTTTCTAGGGATTTTCGGCCCGTTTTCTAGGGTTTTTTCAGCCTGTTTTGGGGGTTTTTTTCCGGCCCGTTTTTAAGGCTTTTTCCGGCCTGTTTTCGAGGCTTTTTTTCAGCCTGTTTTTTCCAAAAAGCCTCAAAAACAGGCTGAAAAAAGCCTCAAAAACGGGCTGGAAAAAGCCCAAAAAATGGGCCGAAAAAAGCCCAAAAAATGGGCTGAAAAAAGCCCTCCAAAATACAGGCCAGAAAAAGCCTTGAAAACAGGCCAAAAAAGCCTCAAAAACAGGCCAAAAAAAAAAGCCTCAAAAAAGGCCCGAAAAAAGACTAGAAAAGGCCGGAAAAAAGGCCCGAAAATGGGGCGTGTGGAGGCCAAAAACATTTTTTTTGCTGTTTTCCTCTTCTATATTTATGTGCGTCTTATAATTTGAAAAATACGGTACTTTTTGACTTATGACTTACAGGTAGACCTCAATTTACAACAGTTCATTTAGTCACTGTACAAAGTTGCAATGGCACTGAAAAAAGTGACTTATGACCACTTTTCACAGTTATGACCTTTGCAGCATTTCCATGATCATGTGATCAAAATTCAGATGCTTGGCAACCGGTTCATTTTTATGACGATTGCAGTGTCCCGAGGTCATGTGATAACCTTTTGCAACCTTCTGACAAGCAAAGTCAATGGGGGAAGCCAGATTCTCTTAGCAACCATATTACTATCTTAACTACTGGTAGTGATTCGCTTAACAAATATGCCAAGGAAGGTCGTAAAGTGGAGCAAAACTCACTTAACACATGTTTCACTTAGCAATAGAAATTTGAAGCTCAGTAGTACAGGTAGCCCTTGACTTATGACCACAGTTGAGCCCCAAATTTCTGTTGCTAAGTGAAACATGTGTTATGTGAGTTTTACCCCATTTTACGACTTTCGTCATAAATATGAGTCAAATTGCTGAGCGTCTGAATTTTGATCACAGGGATGCCACAATGGTCGTTCAGATGTGAAAATGCTCGCAAGTCACTGTTTCCAGGACCGTTGTAACTCTGAACGGTCACTAAACAAACTGATTCCCTACTGCTTTGTGTTAATTAGATCTTGAAGGAAATTTACATTAATTGACTCCATAATCGGAAAAGATTTAGAAAGCTCTTTTGTAAAGTAGCTAGTTGCAAGCTTCTATTTTATTACTAGAATACCCGTTAGAAATGCAAAAACATTTCCACCCTAAAGTACGGATCCTGAAACGGAAACAATTTGCTGGAATTCTTGTAACCTAATGTCTTCTCAAGAAATCTCGCTTAAATAAACACTGATGGAGAGCAGGGGGCAAGGAAATTTTGCGAACGGTGCCAAAAAGCCCTATGCTTATTCAAATATTATGAGCAGAGGCAAGTGGGATCCATTAAGAATTTAGAAAATATTATTTTTTCCCCACAGGAACTAACCAGAGAGAGGATGTTCCTGACTCCAAACAGGCACCGCAAAGTCTGCTGCCACCTAGGGACAGAAGTCAGCAATGACAGTATCCACCCATCTCCTGAAACTGAAGAGCAAGTATACCAGTGATGGTTAACCTGGAGCGTGCGTGCCTGAGCACGTGCCCAGCGGCCAGCTGTCTCAGGAATTCTGGGAGTTGAAGTCCACAGGTTGTAAAAGGACCAGTTGCCCACTCCTGCCTTATTCCAAAAAAAAAAAAAAAAAGACAGCTCCAGCCATAGCTGCATCTATTCCTCTTAAAACAATAATCTGCTTTTTACCTTCTAGACCTCAGCTATTAGGAATTCTCAACATCAACAGAAAAGGAGAAATTGGAAGAAAGCCAGAGAAAGTCTTCAATAGAAATGGGATCTGTAATCCAGAAGCTTTTTAATGTGGTTTCTTGCCACTATTTCCTGATTTCCAGCCAAATATGAAACAAGTGAAAACTATTTTTAAACAACAGAAATTGAATGCCCAAAACAAAATAAAAAACTCGAATCCTTTTTTAAAAAAATCAGGAATGCTTGGCGACATCTTCATTTATCATTGCTCTTGCTCTAAAACAGGTGCATCCGATCTTGGCAACTTAAAGACTTGTGGACTTCAGCTCCCAGAATTCCCCAGCGAGCCATGCAAATCCCCAACTTTGGGATTTGAGAATCAGATCTGATGCGACTACAGAAATATTGTGGTTTTTAAAATTTAGGGTTATTCATATTTGACAATTTATTATGTGTTAAGATTAAAATTAAAAGAAAAATATAAGATGACATTGATTTTTTAAAAGAATATTAATGATTAGTATTTTAGGGTAGTTTAAATATCGATTATTCACTTAAATTAGAGAGACTTTGTTGTATTGCATTATTATCTCTGGACTGAAAAAAGTTGGAGATGACTTTTGATATGTATTTATTTGATGTATTTTTCTTTTTTGGTCACTTTTTCCTGATATCCCCATCCCACTTTTTCCCTTTTATGTCAGTTTGTGCTTTCAATACTTGCTTTCAAAACTTAATTAAAATATTTTAAAATTAAAAACATGCTAAGAGGGTGCCCGTGATGTATGATTTTAGTTCTGCCTGTTTTGTTATGTGTGTCGGACCAGGAAGCTTTGATCACAATATTTGTGGGTGGCATTTTGACTTTTTTTCACCACACCCTGCCAAACACCTTGGAAATAAATGTGGTTTTTTTCACCTCTTACTCACAGTATATCTCCTCTCCATTTTCATTAATTGATACACCCCACAGTGCGTTACATATAGTTTGGGTCGGGGATAAAGAGAATTCAAAAATGGATAATCCACGTGCTTGGATCATTCTGAACTGATATCAGAACGAACAGTGTAAAGTTATTATTATTATTATTTTTAATTTGATTTATATGCCGCCCTTCTCTGGAGACTCAGGGCGGCTTACAACGCGTTAAGCAATAGCCTTCATACTTTTGTATATTTATAGCTTATTGCCCCCACAATCTGGGTCCTCATTTAACCTACCTTAGAAAGGATGGAAGACTGAGTCAACCTTGAGCCTGGTGAGATTCGAACTTACAGTAATTGCAGACAGCTGGTGTTAATCACAATGCTATCAGTCTGCTGAGCTACCAGGCCCATTTTTATTTATTTATTTATTTATTGGATTGTAACCTCACCATTATTACTTTATAAGTAACTTAAAGGGTGAACATACCCAATACTCCTTCCTCCTCCTCCTTTCCCCACTATAACCATGTGAGATGGGTTGGGTTGAGAGACAGGGATTGGCTCAAAATCACCCAGCCGGCTTTCACGCATAAGGCTGGACTAGAATTCACAGTCTCCTGGTTATTGGTCCAAAATTTCTCACTTAGCAGCCTAAATTCTGGGCTCAATTGTGGTCATAAGTTGAAGACTATCTGTATCTTTACCATCCATCCATCCATCCATCCAAGCAAGTTTACCATAATTTCAAAAGTAATGAATGAACCGGACTACACAGATGTGCTACTAGGACATCTACTACTAGGGACGCGGTGGCTCAGTAGCTAAGACACTGAGCTTGTTGATCAAAAGGTCGGCAGTTCAGCGGTTCGAATCCCTAGTGCCGCGTAATGGCTCCCGTTACTTGTCCCAGCTTCTGCCAACCTAGCAGTTCGAAAGCAGGCAAGTAGAAAAACAGGGACCACCTTTGGTGAGAAGGTAACAGCGTTCTGTGGGCCTTTGGCGTTTAGTCATGCCGGCCACATGACCACGGAGACGTCTTCAGACAGCGCTGGCTCTTCGGCTTTGAAACAAAGATGAGTACCGCCCCCTAAAGACGGGAATGACTAGCACATATGTGCGAGGGGAACCTTTACATTGACCTTTACACAGATGTTGCACATAATAAGTCGAGGACTACTGTACAATCGTAGCCCTCACAGGTTGGCAATAAACCCACAGCCAGCCTGGACGGGTTTGGGGTTTAAAATTCAAGCCTACAACGTGGAAAAGAAAAACAACAACACAAGCACAACAAACCGAGAACCCATTAATCCATCCAGACGCCCACTCCCTCAGTCACAAAGCATTCCAAGCTAGGCAGGCTGCAGCTCGTAAATCTCTGCATGTCCCTAGGAGCACCAACGAACCCGGGACCCCTCCCTTCGCTTTCTCTTTTCTCCTTCCTTCACAGGCCCCCACTCCTCTCCTCCCCCCCACCACCACCCCCAGAAACACACCCAACCACACCATAAGATTAGAGCCGTAGGGGAAACTCTTGCTATTGTCTTTCCTTTCGACATGTGGCATTCAGGCTCGGTGTGTTATTGCAAACCCTCCCTTAGACACACCCCAGAGACTATATTTGTGAAACCACAACCAAACCCACCCAGCCTCTGCTGCAACAGCTCAAGCTTTGCAATCCACGGTTCTTTTCCAAGATTTATCTTGGGGGAATTGTGGAGATCCCACCCCCCCACTCTCCCCTTCCAGCTTCGATTTCTCCATCCTGTGAAAACTGGGCTTCTCCCTTGAAATTATTATTTAGTGTGTGATGAGAAGTAAACTTACTTACTTACTTACTTACTTACTTACTTACTTATTAGTTCAATTTATATGCCGCCCTTCTCCAGAGACTCAGGGCGGCTTACAATGCATTTAGAAAACCATTATAAAAACATTTCAAAATTAAAACCCATTCACACCATTCATGGCCGGATCTCACCAGATCGCAACAGCGAGATCAACGGCCCCAGGCCTGCTGGAAAAGCCAGGTCTTCACCGCTTTTCGGAAGGCCAATAGGGTGGAGATGGTCCAGACCTCAGGAGGTAACTGGTTCCAGAGAGCTGGGGCAGTCACAGAGAAGGCCCTCCCCCGTGGGCCCGCCAGCCGGTGTTGTTTAGCTGACGGGACCCGGAGGAGACCAACTCTGTGGGATCTTACCGGTCGCTGGGAGCTATGCGGTAGAAGGCGGTCTCAAAGATATCCTGGCCCTGAGCCATGTAGGGCTTTAAAGGTAATAACCAACACCTTGAATTGTGCCCGGAGACCAATAGGGAGCCAGTGCAGCTTGCGGAGAATTGGTGTAATGTGGGTGTATCTAGGTACACCCACGATAGCTCACGCGGCTGCATTTGTATACACACAAATCCAGTTAGTTATATGCAAAACATCGACGGGGGTATGGCAGTGGCCTCGTAACTAGATGTCCAATTCAGGTCAGATCACCTCTGGTGTTGCTTCGTATAAATCTTCTAGGGCAGGAGTCCCCAACCCCTGGGCTGCAGCTCACTACAGGCTGAGTCCCATTTGGAACCAGCCCGCACAATCGGTCAGCTAGCCGCAGGTACACAGCTCTATTTGCACAAGTAGCAGGCCATGTGCATGTTGGGATCCATCAGCAGCCTGCGGAGCTGGCAGCGGAGTCGGACAGTGAGGTGGCTGGGGGGGACAAAGGGCCAGTCCTGGAGTCAGGGGAACGCCCGGACGAGAGCTCTGCATCGAAGGCAGAGATGGGGCCAGGGCCATCTGGGAGTTATGCGCGGCCACCGGAGCCTCCAGAGGTGGACAGCAGAGAGGCAGAGGAACAGGAGGAGCCTGTTCCTAGTGCACGCATGTGCAGAGCTGCCAGAAGGCAAGAGCAGCTAAAGCAAAAAGGACGACTTGGGAGAAAGGCCAGGAGATGTTTGGCCCCTCCCATGAGTCTTAAAAGAACAGCAACAGCTCTTGGGATCTTTGTAGGAAAGCAACATTGCTACATTTGTTTCTTGTTGGCATCTCTTGTTTCTGAACTTTGTGGGGCTTTGCCAAGAAAAACCTTTGGCATGGTGCCAAAGAAGACAAAGGTTTGTGATAAGGCCGAAGGACTTTTTCTGAAGGATTTGTTTTGGAATTAATTTGGACTAAGCTGAGAATGAAGTAATTCTCAGCTGTTCTATTAAAATATGTTTGTTTAGGACTGATTGTGTCCGATAATAACTACTTGGGCCTAGGTCACAACAGTGCACACACGTAGGTGCACAGCTCAACTTGTGCAAGCGGTGGCCTGCCGCTTGCACGAACTGGTTCCTCTTTTCCCCCCCCTCCCCTCCTAACTAGGCCGCTAAGCCGTAAAGGTTGGGGGATCACTGTTCTGGGGAATTGGAGGACGACGTCATGGGCAATCTTTCAGAATATGTTTGACAGTTTGCGTATCAGCACCACAATCTCAATGAGATTTCCATCCCCACTGATACAGGGAAAGGCACTTCTTCCGGCACCACATGGAATTCTGTTCCATGGGGTCCAGACAGAGCGAGACAGGTCGAAGTCAGGTGGTTTGGTAGAGAAGGATCACTAATGGCCAGGCCATAAGAGAGTAGAGTAGAGTAGAGTAGAGTAGAGTAGAGTAGAGTAGAGTAGAGTAGAGTAGAGTAGAATAGAGTAGAGTAGAGTAGAGTAGAATAGGAGTAAAGTAGAGCAGAATAGGAGTAGAGTAGAGTAGAGTAGAGTAGAGTAGAGTAGAGTAGAGTAGAGTAGAATAGGAGTAGAGTAGAGTAGAGTAGAGTAGAGTAGAGTAGAATAGGAGTAGAGTAGAGCAGAATAGGAGTAGAGTAGAGTAGAGTAGAGTAGAGTAGAGTAGAATAGGAGTAGAGTAGAGCAGAATAGGAGTAGAGTAGAGTAGAGTAGAGTAGAATAGGAGTAGAGTAGAGTAGAGTAGAGTAGAGTAGAATAGGAGTAGAGTAGAGCAGAATAGGAGTAGAGTAGAGTAGAGTAGAGTAGAGTAGAGTAGAGTAGAGTAGAGTAGAGTAGAATAGGAGTAGAGTAGAGTAGAGTAGAGTAGAGTAGAGTAGAGTAGAGTAGAGGAGAGGAGAGGAGAGGAGAGGAGAGGAGAGGAGAGGAGAGGAGAGGAGAGGAGAAGAACAGAGTTGGAAGGGACCTTGGAGGTCTTCTAGTCCAACCCCTTGCTTAGGCAGGAATCAGTCTATCATTTCAGACCAATGGTTATCCAATCTTCAGACCAATGGTTATCCAAGGATCCAAGGACCATTCCTCTCTCCAGGCCTTCTCAGGGTGAAACTGGATATATGTTAAGTGAATGGCTGTTTTCCATGCTGGCCTCTAGGATTTCAATCTCCCTTTAGAGAGGGGGAAATGTGAAAGGTATGCAGGGGAAATGAAATATTATGGGGCACGGCACCCCATTTCAAGGGTTGGTCTGTCAGCTGTATCCCCTTCTGGGATACTTCATACCCTTGATTTACGACCACAATTGAGCCCCAAATTTCCACTTGTAAGCAAGACGGGGAAGTCAGTTTTGCTCCATTTTACGACCTTCCTTGCCACGGTTATTAAGCGAATCGCTGCAGTTGTTAAATTAGCCACACGTTTGTTAAGTGAATCGGCTTTCCCACTGACTCTACTTGTCAGAAGGGGATCCCATGACTCCTGGGACACAGCAAATGTCATAAATGTGAATCGGCAGCCGAGGAGGAGCTGAATTCGTGACCACGGGGATGGCTATGGTCGTAAGTGTGAAAAACACTTATACGTCACTTTTTTTCAGTGCCACTGACATGGGATAAATTTTATGATTGGTTAGAAAAGAAATATGAATAAGGATATAGAAATAAAATAGATAAGAGAATTGATGGGTGAAAACAATTAGAAAAATAAATACCCAGATGATGCCAAGTAAAAGGAGAAAGGGGAGGGGGAGTAAAAGGGAAAAAAGTGAGATATTATAAAAATGTATGCAAATGATGAAATAAAAATAAATAATAATTGAATAAGAAATTGAAATGAGAATAAAGATAATTAGAAAATCGAGGCTGCTCGAATATCGCTTTAGATTGAGCTGAAAAGAGAAACAAGAGGAGAGAGGGAAAGGAGTTGAGAGAGAGGAAGGGAGAAGAGAGGAGAGGAGAGGAGAAAGAAGAAAAGGGAAAGGAGAGGAAGAAAAGGGAGGGGAAAGAGGAGTAGAGGAGAAGGTTAGAAGGGGGGAAGAAGAGAGCAGTGGGGGAAGAGAAGGAGAAGTAGGAAAGAGAAGGAGAGAAAGAACAAAGGAAGTAGGAGAAGAGAGAGGAAGAGAAAGGGAGGAGAAGAAGAAAGGTTGGAGTAGGTTAATTTAGGTTGAGGTTAATTTAGAGACAAAAACTTGAGTACCAACTAAGGAACGTAACAATTTAAATATGGAATGGATGACAATGTTTCACACGTAAATATGAAAATTTATATAGATTTATATTTTATATAAGTACATAGATACATACTGTAGATAAAAATAGGAAACACAATCTACCGATGTGATAGCTTTAAGAGTAAGTCGTAAGACTTGATTGATATTTGTCTGTTTTGTATGTTGTATTGTTGTATTTATGTTTGTTTGTACTTTTTAATTAATAAAAAAATATATTTTTTTTTTTAAAAAAAGAAAGGTTGGAGTAAAGGTTAAAGGGTAAAAGAGCAGTCCCAAAAAAGGAAAAATTAAAAACGAAAGTTAAAAGAAAAGATGAATGAAAAATGATAAAAATGACTGTACATGTAAATGTGCTTATGAGAAATAAAAATAAAAAATTTATAAATAAAAAAAAGAAAGAAAGAAACTTCGAAGGGTCGCTGTGAGGAAATAACTAGCAGGGATCCGAGATTTTTCTCCTACTCTTCAGAACAGAATCTCAGATGACCAGACAGGGAGCCAAACAATTGGAAAAGGGAGGGAAGGGCTGCGCTCCGGTTTGTTCCCCGATGCAGGAAATGAATAAAACAGGAACCGCCTGACCCTCCAGCAGCAAACATGCAATTTTTGGACTTAATTGCATGCTTCCATGTAATGGGATGATCATAACAAGCAGGTTCGATTTGCTAAAATTTCTACCCGAGTCGTTCCTCTTCCATATTTATACCTCCTGGCCTCCCTCTTTGCCCATAATTTTAACACTCCCATTGGGTGGGTACGGACAGCTGTGGAGGTCCTTGTAGTTTTCTTTTCGGAAAGGGACAGAATTAAATGCAAATCAGCGGAGAAGGACACTGCAACAGAGCCACGGGGCGTCCTCTTACTTACTTACTTACTTACTTACTTACTTACTTTATTTGATTTATATACCGCCCTAATCCCGAAGGACTCAGGGCGGTGAACAGCCAAACAGTAAAAATACATAGATACAAAATTTAAAAACAAAGTAAAATCAAATTAAACAATTTGGCCCAGACAGATTAAAACACCCCAAACGTTTAAAAACCGATTAAAATTTGCATAATTAAAAAGAGGGAAAGGATTAGGCCAGGCCCGCCTGGTCCTCGGCATACAACCATTCGTTTAGTGATTGTTTGAAATTAAATCAGTTTATAGCTGGTTTCACGCTAAAGGACCATCACAGGACTCCATAGCCACAGGATCAAAATTTGGGTGCCTCGCAACCAGCATGTACTTAATGATGGTTATTTAATGATGGTTGCAGCATCCTAAGTCAATCAATCAATCAACCAATCAATAAGAATAGACATGGAAGGGATCTTAGAGGTCTTCTAGTCCAATCACTTGCTCAAGTAGGACACCCTATACCAGTGATGGCTAACCTTTTTGCCATTGCGTGCCAGGTAGGGGTGGGGTGGGGGAGGTTTGCCCGTGTGTGTGCCCACACCCATAATTCTATGTGCCCCGCCACGCACATGCGAGCGCGACCCCCCCTTTCCCCCCCTCACTCCTGGCACGTGATGGCCCAGTAGGCCCATTTTTCTTTCTCACCTGACTCCAGATCTTTTCTATGCATCTGGGGAGGGCGAAAACAGCCTTCTCCACCCCCTCGGAGGCCGGAAGTTGAGAAACGGGCCGTTTCGGGCTTCCGAGGGGGTGGGGAAGGCTGTTTTCACCCTCCCCAGATGCATAGAGAGGATCTGGAGCCAGGAAGAAAGAAAAACGGGCCTTCCCCTGCCCCCCCAGGCCCTCTTCTGGTGGGCCCAAAAGGGCCGAAAATCAGCTGACAGAGCTGAGCTGGTGTGCCAGGCAATATGACTCCGCGTGCCACCTGTGGCACGCGTGCCATAGGTTCGCCATCACGGCCCTATACCATTTCAGATAAATGGTTGTCCAGTCTCTTCTTAAAAGCCTCCACCCACAACTTCTGGAGGCAAGCTGTTTCACTGGTGAATTGTCCTCATTGTAATGAAATTTCTCCTTATTTCTAAGTTGCTTTTCCACCCATTGCTTCTTGTCTTGTCTTCTGGTGCTTTGGAAACCCCCCCCCACCCCGCCTCTTTGTGGCAGCCTCCCAAATACTGGAATACTGCTATCATGTCACCCCTAGTCCTTTTTTTTTTTTTTTTACTAGACTAGACCAATTCCTGCAACCGTTCTTCATGTCTTTTAGTCTCCAAGGCCTTTAATCATCTTGGATATTCTGTGCAACTTTCCTAGCCAGCTTCCAGCATGCAAAGAAAATCAGGGAAGCTAAATTCACTTAATGACTATGTGGTCTATTTAACAACGGCAGTGATTCGCTTAACAACCAGAGCAAAAGAGGTTATATAATCGGGCACGACTCACTTCACAATGGAAATACTGGTCCCAAATGTGGTGGTATGTCGAGGACTATTCCCTGTATTGATGTTTATTTCTCTTCCCTGCTAAGCTTCTTGACCAAGGGTGGGGAACCATGTCCCTTTTATGACCTGTGAACTACAACTCCCAGAACGCCCATTGCTGGCTCAGGAATTCTGGGAGTTGAAGTCCACAAGTCATAAAAGGACCATAGTTAGTTCTCCATCCCTATTCTAGATCAGGGGTCTCTAACCTTGGCAACTTTAAGACTTGTGGACTTCAACTCCTAGAGTTCCTCAGCCAGCAAAGCTGAGTTGAAGTCCACAAGTCTTAAAGTTGCCAAGGTTGGAGACCCATTTTAGATTATAAAGCTGCCAAATAAAGAAATGGTTTATTTGCTCTTCTCAGAGGCTGCAGAAATTCGAAGTTGCCTCACCTATTAATGTATTTAATCAAGGGCTTCCTTGATCCAATTGCTATTTTAAGAAAGATGACGTGAGAAAGGGAATTACATATGCCTCCTTCGTATTTTGACGGCCAGTAATCAAAGTAATCTTTTGAAAGATGCTTAGCTTTCACAGCGCACCATGTTATGACACATCCACCCCCCCCCCCGGATATCTGTGGATTTTATACCAATTTTAGTGTTACTCTTTATTTTTATTATTATTATATTCAGAATGTTCAGCTATAAACACCATAAAAGGGGGAAAATACCAAAACAAAGCAAAAGTAGACAAAAAAAACCAAAAAAACAAAAAACAGATGTGCATAAAAAGAAAAAGAAAATATACACATAGATTGTCCCCCCGGTTGAAATACCGATAAGTGTATTTCAAGAATTATTCTATTAGTGTTACTGTTTCATATAATCTGTCGTATTGATGTTTTATTGATTGTAAGCTGCCTAGAATTGCCTATAGACGAGATGGGTGGCATATACGTTATTATATTATAATTAATTACATTATACTAGAATAACAGAGTTGGAAGGGACCTTGGCGGTCTTCTAGTCCAACCCCCTGCTTAGGCAGGAAACCCTACATTACTTCAGACAAATGGTTATCCAACATCTTCTTAAAAACTTCCAGTGTTGGAGCATTCACAACTTCTGGAGGCAAATCGTTCCACCGATTAATTGTTCTCACTGTCAGGAAATTTCTCTTTAGTTCAAAGTTGCTTCTCTCCTTGATAGGTTTCCACCCGTTGCTTCTTGTCCTGCCCTCAGGTGCTTTGGAGAATAGCTTGACTCCCTTTTCTTTGTGGCAGCCCCTGAGATATTGGAAGACTGCTATCATGTCTCCCCTAGTCCTTCTTTTCATTAAACTAGACATATACCCGGTTCCTGCAACCATTATTATTTATAATTAAATTTATAAATAAATAAATTCATCCATCCATCTGTCTCATGGATGAAGGATACCGTATCCCTTTTTAGAAAAATAAACACGTCTTCCCAAAAAACACAAGGGTTTCCAAGTTTTTAAAATCATGGCTAAATCTCAAGTCAGTGAGCCCCGATCCTGTAAGAAGTGAGTTGTATAAGCCACACTGAATTGAACAGATGTTCTTTGTCCACATCCGAAGAAAGTATACTGCGCTAGGGAGGTTGCTCAAATGAATTGCTCTCTGGAATTGGGACAAAAACTCCTGTCATTCCGATGTTCTGCCTTAGATAGTTAGCTATCATGGCTTGCTCTGCAGACTGCGCTTCCAGTCGCTCTGGACTGCAAGGTGGGCAGCTTATAAATTTAATAAATAAATAATTGAAATGAGTCCATACACTGCTATCTGATTAACCAAAGGATGGATAAGTAGGAGGAGCTAGGATGTCATCAAAAATCTGGTGGGTAGCGAAATGGAAATCAAGGAAAGAAGGAATCAACTTTCTGGTTGATTGATAAACTGAAACCTCCTATCACCCCTCTTATTCATTCCTTGCTTAATCAGTAAAACTTGTCTGAATCTTGCTGAGTCACTTTAAAGCAGGGATGAAATGCTACCGTTTGGGCCGGTTTGCCTGAACTGGTAGTAAAAAATGCTACGGGTTCACCGAACCGGTAGTAAAAAAATGCTTTTAAAAGGTAAAAAAAAGGTTCCGATGATCGTGCGGCACAGCTGTGATTGTCGGAGCCTTTTTTTAACCTTTTAAAAGCATTTTTTTACTACCGGTTCCAGCGAATAGGTAGTAAAAAAAATGCTTTAAAAAAGAAAAAAAAAAGGTTGCGACGATCACAGCTGTACCATGCGATCATCAGAACCTTTTTTTTACCTTTTAAAAGCATTTTTTTACTACCTATTCGCCCGAGCTGGTAGTAAAAAATGCTTTTAAAAAGTTTTTTAAAAGGTTCCCACCCGCGCCACAGCTGATCACCCCCCTGCGCTGTTCTACTTACCTTCCCAAACTTCCTTTTGGTGCGCACTGCGCATACACACGGCACGTTTGTCACATGGTTCTCATGCGCAGCCACAGAACCTGTAGTAAACCGGTTCAGACTTCACCACTGCTTTAAGGTTGCCCCATTCAATTCAAGGGGGCCTTGCTGTCTATAAATTTTGAAATCATATTGGACTCAAACTTCCATTCCAAGCTGGAGGAAATATTTTGTACATGTTTATCTTCTTATAAGTATTTTTAAAGCAGCCAAAGCAATGAGTTCATTAAATTCAAGTACCATATATTATTACTGAATTCAGATACATATACCGTACTATTTGCACCAATATCTGTCGTCATTTTGGTGCATGTTCCTTTACTATGCACAGCTTAGCTCAGTGTTTCTCAACCTTGGCAACTTTAAGATGGGTGGAATTCAGAGGTGAAATGCTCTCGTTCGGACCGGATCACCTGATCCGGTAGCGATGGCGGGTGGTGGTTCGGAGAACCCGTAGCAAAAATCCCTGCGCCCCCCCACCATGCTCAGCTGAGTTGCACGATCATCAGAGGCTTTTTTTTTTTTACTTTTCAAAGCATTTTTTCTACAACCTCTTCCAACGAAAAAATGCTTTTAAAAGTAAAAAAAAAAGTCTCTGATGATCGCGTGGCTCAGCTGGAATCATCAGAGGCTTTTCAAAGCATTTTTTTCTGCAACCTCTTGACTGAAGAGGTGGTAAAAAAAATGCTTTGAAAAGTCTCTGACGATCCCAACTGAGTTGCCTGATCGGCAGAGGCTTTTCAAAGCATTAGAAAAAATGCTTTGAAAAGTTAAAAAAAGAAAAAAGTTGGCCACGCCCACCCAGTCACATTACCCCCCCACCAAGCCACGCCCACAGAACCGGTAGTAATACATTTTACATTTCATCCCTGGTGGACTTCAACTCCCAGAATTCCCCAGCTGGCAGGAAAGCCAGATGGGTGTCTTTGGGCCAGTCACTCCCTCTCAGCTCAATCTACCTTAGAAGGTTGTTGTTGTGGAGAAAACAGGATATGACAGTATTAGGAATACCAAATAAATACCATGTTTTCCCGAAAATAAGACTCTGTCTTATATTTTTTTGAACCCTGAAATAAGCGCTTGGCCTATTGCCATGCGCTCAAAAGCCCAATTGAGCTTATTATCAGGGGATGTCTTATTTTGAGGAAAACAGGGTATTTAAAATAGATTTAAATAGATATTTTCAAAAGGCAGGATGACAACATAACAACGACTGTTGCCAATGTCTACGGAGATTCTCAGTCAACCAGGTCATGGTTGCCTCAAAGGTGCTTTTTCAAAAGGCAACTGGGCTTCATTTTTCCATGAAGACATTTCACTTCTCATCCTAGAAGCTTCTTCAGTTCTTACTCAAGGATAGTCCAGTTGCCTTTTGGAAAAACCAAGCTTTGAGAACTGCTGCTGCTAAGACTTCATAGGTATGGTTGTGAAGTCGCAAAGTCTTGATCTTAAGCTTAGAAAGGATTTAGAAAGGATATATGTATATATATGTGTATATATATATATATATATATATATATATATATATATATATATATATATATATATATATATATATATATATATATATATATATATATATGTATATATGTATATATATATATATATGTATATATGTATATATGTATATATATATATATATATATATGTATATATATATATGTGTGTGTGTATATATATATATATATATATATATATATATATATATATATATATACACATATATATACATATATATACATATATATACATATATATATAATATATATATATATATTAATTTGATTTATATGCCGCCCTTCTCCGGAGACTCAGGGCGGCTTACAATGCGCTAAGCAATAGCCTTCATCCTTTTGTATATTTATACAAAGTCAGCTTATTGGCCCCACAAACTGGGTCCTCATTTCACCTACCTTAGAAAGGATGGAAGGCTGAGTCAACCTTGAGCCTGGTAAGATTCGAACCTGCAGAAATTGCAGGCAGCTGTGTTAATTACAGGGTGCATTAAACCACTGTATTACCAAGGCTCTGTTATTTTTTTAATATTTTTGTTAATATTTTAATATTCATTTTTTAATTACAGACCTGCGCTGAAAAAAACCCAGAGAAGCCTAAATGTCACAGGAAGGCTATTGTCCGAGTTTTGTTTTGCTTTTTAATTTAAAAACACAGACACACAGACACACACAGACAGAGAATTTCCCCTGAAAAGACCACAGGACTCCATTTCTCCTGTGGTCCTACCGGCTACTTCAAATGGTGACACGTGTGTGGGAGGTCAGCCGGCCAGAGTCCACGCCGGCTGAGTGGACCGCCAGATAAAGGGCATATGGATCTCAATTACCAACTGTGGTGCTCAGGAAGACACAAATTGCACACTCTCTTTCCCAAAATTACAGGGGTCTGCTTTGGGAGAAAGAGGGAGGAGGGGAAAAAACAGAAGGAAACTCACAGGGAGCTTCATTGCAGCATGCAAAAGAGGAGTTAATGGGATCCTTTTAAAAATAGAGAATTTTTCAACTCGGAAAGGGGAAGAGGACTCGGTTTGGGGTTTTTTCTCCCCCACACCCTCAAACTCAGGAAAACAATAATTGTCCCTGGCAAAGAGGCATCTCTCACAGCTTGCCCCGGCAATGAGATTCTCTTCCTTTGGCTCCGTCCTTCAAAGGAGCAGGGAGGAGAAGCCGTGGCCCAAAGAGACAATGCGTCCTGTGTCTTTCGCTGCTGATTCATCCGCCTCACCGCAACCCACTTGGGGCGGAGAGCAGCTGTGATTAGAAGTGCTGCATCAGCTATTTCAGAAAACCAGGGCCTCTGTGGTTGCACGCCGTACAGGAGGGCCAGCTGTCCAGCGGGGCTGTTCCTAGGCCAAGCGATACCATGGACAGGGCAGCTTCCATTTTCTGGCTAAGAAATGCCAGCATCATTGGCATACGGAATGCAGAATAGCAAGAGTTGGGAGGTTAGATTAACAGAGTCGGAAGGGACCTTATAGCTCATCTAGTCCAAACCCCCCCACCACCACTCAAGCAGGAGACCCTACACCATTTCTGACAAATGGCAGTCCAATCTCTTCTTGAAAGTCTCAAGTGATGAAGCTCCCACAACTTCCGAGGGCAACTTCTGTTCCATTGGTTGATTGTTCTCACTGTCAGAAAATGTCTCCTCATTTCTAGGTTGAATCTCTCTTTGATAAATTTCCATCCATGATTCCTTGTCTGGCCTTCAGGTGGTTTGGAAAACAGCTTGACCCCCTCCTCTCTGTGGCAGCCCCTCGAATATTGGAAGACTGCTATCATGTCTCCCCTGGTCCTTCTCTTCACTAGACTAGCCATGCCCAGTTCCTGCAACCATTCTACATAGGTCCTAATCATCCTGGTTGCTCTCCTCTGCACTTCTTCTAGAGCCTCAACATCTTTTCTAGTGTGGTGACCAACATTGGATGCAGTACTCTAGGTGTGGTCTTACTAGGGCTTTATAGAGGCACTTGGATAATGTGGTGGTATCCCTTCACATCTTCTTCGATCTACTGTAAATACGTTCCATTCGTCTTTTCTCCTAATGTTCTCTCCTCTATTACTTGTTTGCCATTCTCTGCATCTGCTTTTCCCTTCCCTGAACCTTTCTTAAAATCTGATATCCAGAAGTATTTACAGTACTAGTTCAAGGGATCTTGGAGGTCTTCTAGTCCAGCCCCCTGCTCATGCAGGAGAGGAGACCCTATCTCACTTCAAACAAATGGCTGTCCAATCTCTTTTTAAAAACCTCCAGTGTTGCACCCACAACTTCTGAAGGCAAGACGTTCCACTGGTTGATTGTTCTTGCTCTCGGGAAATACCTCCTTAATCCTAGGTTGGATCGCTGTTTGATAAACTTCTATCTGTTACTTCTTCTCCTGCCCTGAAGTGCTTTAGAGAATAGATTGACCCCCTCAGAGTTTAATTTATTTTATTTTATTTATTTTATTAGTCATATTTCTATGCCGCCCACTCTCCGAGAACTCTGGGCGGCTTACACCAAAGACAGTATACTAAATAGCATATTGGCCCCAACAATCTGGCTCCTCATTTTTATTTATTTATTTATTTATTTTATTCAATTTATATCCCGCCCTTCTCCTAGTGGACTCAGGGCGGTGCACAGCCAGAACTAAAACACATATCAATACAAAATTTAAAATTATTAAAAGAATTAAATAACTGTGGCCCAAAAAATTTAAAACATTGAAAACTAAAACCCATTTAACAATTTAAAAGCTAAAAAAAGACTAAAAAAGGGGGGGGGGGGTTCACGCCAGCCCTGCTTGATGGAAAAGAAAAGTTTTTAGGGCACGGCGAAAAACCTGGAGATCCGATATCCTTCGTATCTCTGGGGACAAATCGTTCCAGAGGGCAGGAGCTGCCACAGAGAAGGCCCTCCCCCTGGGGGTCACCAACCGACATTGCCTGGCTGACGGCACCCTGAGGAGTCCCTCTCTGTGGGAGCGTACTGGTTGGTGGGAGGCTATCGGCGGCAGAAGGCGGTCCTGCAAATACCCAGGTCCTATGCCATGGAGCGCTTTAAAGGTGGTGACCAGTACCTTGAAGCGCACCCGGAAGACCACTGGAAGCCAATGCAGCTCATGCAGGAGAGGTGTCACATGGGAGTGCCCCCTCGCTCCCATAATCCCCCGCACGGCCGCATTCTGGACCAGTTGGAGCCTCCGGGTGCTCCTCAAGGGGAGCCCCATGTAGAGAGCATTGCAGTAGTCCAGGCGGGAAGTGACGAGCGCCTGAGTGACTGTGCGTAAGGAGTCCCGATCCAGAAAGGGACGCAACTGGCGAATCAGGTGAACCTGATGAAAAGCCCCCCTTTTTACCCACCTCGGAAGGATGGAAGGCTGAGTCAACCTTGTAGAGTTTGTATTTTTAGCTCAGGTGTTGCTCTCTGAGCTTGGTTGTTTTCTTACAGACGTTTCATTACCCATCTAGGTAACGTCATCAGTGCTACAAGGGAGTGGAGTTTGCTTTCTGTTTATACACAAGTGATTTACCTGTCATGTCGGTGGGAATGTTCTTGGTGATTCGTTGATTAGGGTATTATTTGCTTTTTGATTGCTTGTCTGAGCTGGTACTGTAGTAAACAATGCTCCAATCAAGGAACTACCACAATCGAAGAAACAGTAAACAACAGCCTACTTAAGGAACTACCGCAAAGAAAACAACACTCCCACCAACACTGACAGGATACACCACTTCTCTTTAGCATGGATCATGTTATCTAGTTCAGGGGTCACCACTAAATTCATAATTTTAAATCCCACGGACCACGAATATGATCTGCCTAATGACCAGCTGGGTGGGCATGGCTAGGTGGTCATGTGACTGAGTGGACGTGTTCAACTTGATGTCACTCACGTTGAGGGGCAGCTCGCGGCCTCTACTCGCCCTTCCCCTCCAAGCCACTCCTTGCCTGCCTGCCCGGGCTCCTTAGGACCCCAACAGGAAGAAATTGTTGGAGCTAAACAGCTACCATGAGAAAAAGTTGGCAAAACAGCTTAGTTCAAATTAGATCTGACCGAGAAGGAGGCTCAGCAGAAGCACCTCACTGAGGACTACAAGCATAGGCTTTCCAAGAAGAGGGAAGACCCCTGGCCGTAACCACGGGGGCCTTCGCACAGGTGCGTCTTGTGCGCCAGTTGCGCCCTTTTCTAGACCGGGATGCCCTCGCCACGGTCACTCATGCCCTCGTTACCTCTAGGTTGGACTACTGTAACACCCTCTACATGGGGCTGCCCTTGGGATGCGTCCGGAGGCTCCAGCTAGTCCAGAATGCAGCCGTGCGGGTAATTACGGGGGTTTCTCGATACTCCCGTGTAACACCTCTTCTGCGTGAGCTGCACTGGCTGCCGGTGGCGTTCCAGATTCGTTTCAAGGTGCTGGCACTTACCTATAAAGCCCTTCATGGCTTAGGCCCGGGGTACTTGCAGGACCATCTCCTGCCGCTCTCCCATCGTCCTGTGCGCTCTCACAGAGTGGGCCTCCTCAGGGTGCCGTTGGCCAAACAATGTCGGCTGACGGCCCCCAGGAGGAGAGCGTTCTCTATGGGAGCCCCAACCCTCTGGAATGGATTGCCCACCGAGCTCAGGACAGCCCCCGACCTTCTTTCCTTCCGTCGCGAGCTGAAGACGTGGCTCTTTTGTCAACTCAACTGATCCGTTTTGGGTGTACATTGTTATAATTTTAAATTGTTTTAATTGGGCTGTTGATTTTAATTTTATTGTGATTTGTATTGGAAATTGTCATTTTTGTAAGCCGCCCTGAGTCCCTCGGGAGAAAGGTGGCATATAAATCGCAATAATAAGAAATAATAAGAAGAGTGCAAGGCCAGGTACCGGCGCCTGAAGGCTCAGCGGGCTGTGATGGTCAGCCAGTTCCAGGCCATGATGCAGTCCCACTGGAACAAGGCCCTCCGGCTTCTTGCCACCAGTGGCACTTCCCTCCAGCCTTTGCCCAAAGCCTCACACCAGGAGGCTGGAGCAGACCCCAAGTTGGAATTTTTGTCCCCCTCTGACCCACACAAAAAGACCCCGAAGGGGGATATTCTCTGAAGCAACACAATCATTCATTGCACATATCCAACCCAGGGGCCATAGTTTGAGGACCCCTGATTTAGTGCAATATAGAAAATGCAAATAATTTTCTGCGGACCACCAAAATTTTCTTACGGACCACCAGAGGTCCACGGACCATCAGTTGGTAACCGCTGATCTAGTTGGGTAATAAAAGATCTGCAGGCAAACAACCCAGCTCAGAGAGCACCAAGGACCTCACAGTTCAACCCTTGAGCTACAAATGTTCTCTTCAATTGACCATTTTCTTCTTGTTGGAAATACATTTCAAAAGCAAATCCTCATTCATCTAATTCAATTGGAATGGATACAAAAGAAGGCCAGATGGTATCGTTGACATGATAGCAGTCTTCCAATATCTCAGGGGCTGCCACAAAGAAGAGGGGGTCCACCTATTCTTCAAAGCAGTTAAAAGGAACAATATGTAGCAATGGATGGAAATTAACCAATCTAGAACCAAGGATAAATTTCCTGATAGTTAGAACCATTAATCAGTGGAACAACTTCCCTCCAGAAGTTGTAGGTGCTCCAATACCTGGAGGTTTTCAAGAGAAGATTAGATAACCATTTGCCTGAAATAGCATAGGGCCGTGATGGCGAACTTATGGCAGGCGTGCCACAGGTGGCACGCGGAGCCATATCTGTGGGCACGTGAGCGTTGCCCTAGCTCAGCTCCAGTGTGCATGTGCGTGCCAGCCAACTGATATTTGGGCCTTCCGGAAGTTGGGCCGTTTCCAGCCTCCAGAGGGCCTCTGGGGGGTGTGGAAGGCCGTTTTTGCCCTCCCCAGGCTCCAAGAAAGACTCTGGAGCCTGGGGAGGGTGAAAAACGGGCCTATCGGGCCCACTGTGCCATCGTGTGCCAAAAGCAAGGGGAGTGCGGGTGTGTGTGTGTCATATGTGCATGCACGGGGCACATTGAATTATGGGTGTGGACACGTGTTCATGTGACCCCCTCCGGCACTCCCCCCGCTTTTGGCACGTGACAGCAAAAAGGTTAAGCATCACTGGCATAGGGTCTCCTGCTTGAGCAGGGGGTTGGACTAGTAGACCTCCAAGGTCCCTTCCAACTCTGTTATTGCGATATTATTATTATTTACATAAATACTACAAAAATAATGCCTGGTTTCTTTCAAACAACATCTCCCAGTTTGGGGCAGTTTTAACCAATGGCTTTTGTGAAAACATTGGTTTGGTCTTATAACAGCCTTGCTTCTTGACCGCATCAGTGGTGGGTTTCAAAAATTTTTACTACCAGTTCTGTGGGTGTGGCTTGGTGGGCGTGGCAGGGAAAGGATACTGTAAAATCTCCATTCCCTCCCCAATCCAGAGGAAGGTTACTGCAAAATCCCCATTTCCTCCTGATCAGCTGGGACTCGGGAGGCAGAGAATAGATGGGGGTGGGGCCAGTCCCAAGTTTTACTACCGGTTATTATTATTATTATTATTATTATTATTATTATTATTATTAATCTAATTTATATACCGCCCTACTCCCAAAGGACTCAGGGCGGTGAACAGCCAAACAGTAAAAATACATAGACATAAAATTTAAAAACAAAGTAAAACCGAATTAAACAAATTTGGCCCAAACATATTAAAACCCCAATCATTTAAAAACCAATTAAAATTTGCATAATTTAAAAGAGGGAAAAGATTAGGCCAGGCCCGCCTGGTGGAATAAAAAGGTCTTTAGAGCATGGCAGAAGGTGTGCAGATCCTGGATCCTCCGTATCTCCGGGGGGAGCTCGTTCCAGATAGTAGGTGCCCCCACAGAGAAGGCTCTCTCCCTGGGGGCCGCCAGTCGACATTGTTTGGCCGACGGCACCCGGAGGAGCCCCTCTCTATGAGAGCATACTGGCCTCTGGGAGGCTATTGGTGGTAGTAGACAGTCCCGTAGATAACCAAGTCCTAAGCCATGGAGCGCTCTAAAGGTGGTAACCAAAATCAAAACCAAAGTAGTTCTCCAAACTACTAAAAATTTCCGCTACCGGTTCTCCAGAACTGGTCAGAACCTGCTGAAACCCATCTCTAGACAGCATCCATAAAAATGATGCATTATTTTATACAATGTCACCTTTGCAAGAGGGAAAAGCTGGGTCTGTTGTGAGGTAGCAGAAGAAAACCATCTCAGGCCGCCGATGATGCGTGGAGCTGGGCAGAAGTTCTGCCTCTCCAAGGATTGAGAGCCATGCTTTTCTACTGGAGGACAAATCTTCTTCTATCCCTAAATTGTCCTACCATCTCAGGTGTGTTTTAAGACTCTCTCCTGTTCCAGGTGTTGAAATATAATTCAGCCCACAAAATTCAGCCAGCTGCAGTGCCCTTGTTTATCACCTCAGGCAGAAAAATATTTTGGATCAACCCTTCAAAGTAATTAAAGCGAAGATTTTAACAATGCAACCCTCTGACCATCCAAGGTAAAGTTAAGTAGAGTGGAGCCGTTAGCTACGCCTTGATTGCACGCCAGACCAAGATTTAAGATGCACACACTTCCTGGGTGGTCCAACAGGCAGAGAAGAAAGGCCTTAGATTTTCTGAGAAGGCAGAGACAACTTGAAGGCAAGGCAGGAAGGAATTCATAATTCTCCCCGTCACAAAAGTTTTTTTTTTTTGACTTTCTGAGTGTTAACAGGTAGCTACTTTCATCTTGGAAGTTCTAGCTCTGGGGTGTCCAACCATGGCAACTTTAAGACTTATGGACTTCAACCCCCAGAATTCCCCAGCCAGCATGGTTGGACACAGGGGTGGGATTCAGCCGGTTCAGGCGAACCAGATATTAATTTTAATCTGGTTCGTCGAACCGGTTGTTCCAAGGACTGGCTGATCCTGCCCACCACACCTCTCCCCACCTCAGAATCTTCACGCGCCCCATTTTGGATGCCAGGTAAGTGCAGAGCATGTACGGAAGTTCTGGGAGGGCGAAAAATGGGCCTACTGGAAGTACCGGATGACTGGAAACAGGCCCATTTCTGCCCTCCAGAGGGCCTCCTGTGCCCAGGGAAGGCCGTTTTCGCCCTCCTGGAGGCTCCAGGAAAGCCTCTGGAGCCTGGGGAGGCCGAAAATGCCCCCCACTGCTGTGGTGCAGGAGGTTGAGAAGGCCACACCCCCATGGCCACGCCCATCAGCAACTGGGCAGCGAACCGGTTGCTGAATTTTTTCAATCCCACCCCCGGTTGGACATCCCTGTTGTAGCTTCTATCCAAGCATAGCTGGGATAGAAGCTACAACAGTCTACGGAAATGAGGTTACTTAGGAGTAACAGTCTGCTCCCTAATAGTCTACAGTACTGGTAGTTCTCCACTTACAATCATTTTGAGTCCACTATTACAATTGTAAACTATGATGGTTAAGCATGTGTGCCTGTGCCTGATTTTAAGACCTTTTTTGTGGCATTTGTAAAGTGAATGCGGCAGTCGTTAAGCAGATGTGGTGGTTCTTAACTGAGCACTGTGGTTATTAGGCAAACCCACTGCTCCAGGGGTGGGTTCTACTTACCTTTACTACTGGTTTGCAACGGGATCACGCGCGCACGCTCACTTTGCTCTTGTGCGCACCAAGCTTCTACAGATCGCCTATGACAACATCCGGGGCAGTGGGTGGAGCCTCCCGCTGGTTTTACTACCGGTTCTTGTGAACCGGTCTGAACTGGGGGCAACCCACCACTGCATTGCTCTCTATGGGGCATTTTTAGCTAGAAATCAGAAGTAAATACTGGCTTCCAGCAAAATGGTCATAAACTGTAGTCAATTGATCATGGAAAGCTGCAAACGGCTGTAGGGGCCAGCTGCCAAGTGCCCAAAATGTGATCACCAGGTTGGGGGTGGGGAAAGCAGACATCTGAATCCAAATTGTAAGTCGCTTTCCAGGATCAGTTATAACTTCAAATATTGTATATGACCAGGCTGAGCCTGAGGGAGGAGTCAAACGCATCATAAGTCACGAGTCCCTGCGTGCCTGCAAGGGTTCTAAGTCCAGCCCACCTTGAATGCCTTTCTTATCTCCCGCTCATTTCTCTTGACTGTTAGTTGGTCAGATTCTTCTAGAGAGCTTTAGCTTGCAATAAATCTTTATACTCATTTGAACTGCTGACTCTCTTGATTTCCCCAGCGCTTGACAAATAATCGCTAAGCGACCGGTCATAAGCCAAGAACTACCTGGGTCCATTCAGTGTACTGGAGCTTTCTTGAAATTTGGAGCTCATTTTTTTTTAACAGATGTACTTATTTAATTCATTTATTTTATTATTTTGTTATCACCTCTTTTTTCTAAGAACATAAGTTGGCCTCCTCTGCCTTTTGGCTTTTAATGACATGATGTGACTCTCTCACGGGCTACTAGGCAGTGGAAACACCAAATGGGAATTTACATCTATGTATTGTAAAATTTCTGAATCAGGGCACAGGGCATGTCCAACTTGTTCTAAACCCAATTTCTCAGCCAGATCTATTTGCTACTCCAACTTAGCCCCCATTTCCTGTTTCAATGATGCAACACAACTGCATCTACGTAGGAAGCTTCTGCTGTTAGCCAATCGCTTAAGGAGGGGTTGAAATTTCTGGAGAATACAGATTTATTGCGAGGCCTGACTGAACATCCGATGATTTGTGGGGTTTTAGGAGGACTGTTGCATCCTGGGTTGAGGTTGTTCACAAAATTGTGTAATCTGCAACATCTAGCCAGCACTGTATCTGTAAATCAGCACAGCAATGGTAGTAAAAGACGCTGAAGATAAAGACAGACCAGAAGCCAGCAAATAAGGAAGCAAGCATTGTGTGTACCAACACTGTGAGGAGGAGGAGGAGGAGGAGGAGGAGGAGGAGGAGGAGGAGGAGGAGGAGGAGGAGGAGGAGGAGGAGGAGGAGAAGCTGGTGCGATGGTGAAGCGGTAATTTCCCAGGAGGGAGGGAGAACATTACAGAAAGGGGGATGAGACAAGAGGCAGCACTGCCTGGACTTCTATAGAAGGCAGAGAAAGAGACATGGGATAGCCACTTCTTAGAATCTCCCAGATTAGATTCATTAGGGTAAGAGTAGTATTGATTTAGTCTGGCAAGATTCAGTCTGTTCTGTATTAGCAAATAAAGAACTGAACTTTGGCTGAATTGTTTCACATCGTTCTTGGGCTCAGCCTGACAAATACAGGGGATAGGTCATTGGCAGGAGACCAGAAATCCAAGCAAGCTGAAATCTTCTTCAAGAGCAACCGGGTAGTTAATGATGAGGGTGAAGGTTCGTTATCCGAGCTTGTGGGTTGTTTTCCGGACGTTTCGTTACCGGGCTAGGTACCGGATACATCTTCAGTGGAGTTTAGGGGATGTCAGTGTCCCTCTGTTTATAAGGGCTTCAGGTGTGGGTATGTCAAGTGAGGGTCTTGTGATGGGTCAGCTGTGAGTCACCAGTGAGTCTTGTGATGGGTCTTGTGATAAGGAGATTATATCAGGTCAGGGTCATTGGGAGGTGAACTGCTGGTGGGGTGTGTGTGTGGTTTGGTTGAGGGTCAGTGCTGTCTCTGGTTGGCTGTGCAGTTGATTTGGATACTAAGGGGTTCGTAGGCTGGTTGTGGATCAATATATCACATGAATTAATGGTCTATCTCAGAGATGGCTAACCTTTTCCGGACCGAGTGCCCAAAGCACGCGTGCGTGCTAATGTGCGTGCGTGTGCCCCCCTACCCCCAAAATGCAATGCGTGCATGGGCCCCGTGCATGCGCCTCACCCCCTGCACATGTGCACGTGCCCCCACATGTGCCCTGCCCCCCCACTCATGCGGCATGCCCCCCTGCATGAGCCCTGCCCCCACAACATACACGGCAGAGACCCGAAGACTGGCCGATGAGAGGCGCACACACATGTGCAGCAGAAATGAACTAGGGCGACGGCTCGCATGCCATCAGAGAGGGCACTGCATGCCACCTCTGGCACGCATGCCATAGGTTCGCCATCCCGGGTCTATCTTATCTATCTATCTATCTGTCCGTATCTATCTTATCTATCTATCTATCTATCTATCTATCTATCTATCTATCTATCTATCTATCTATCTATCTATCTATCTATCTATCTATCTAATTTGCCACTTATCATACTGAAATTGCTCTGACTCTGCATCGGAGGCAGAGAAAGGGCCATCTGGGAGGTACGTGCTGCCTCCGGAGCCTCCAGAATCGAACCTCAGCAAGGCAAAGGAACAGGGGGAGCCTGTTCCCAGTGCGCGCATGCACAGAGCTGCCAGAAGGCAAGAACAGTTAAAACAAAAGGGATGACTCGGGAGTAAGGGCTTTATAAAGGCACTTGGACTTAAAGACTTAAAAGAGGAGCAAAGACACCTGAGCCTTTGCAGGAAGCAACGTTGTTAATTCTGTGCAGTTTAAAGTCTGAAGCTCTGTTTGATTTTGGACTCCGTGTGGCTTTGCCAATTAGGATTTTGGCAGCGTGTCAAGGGAGATAAAGGTGGGTGATTATCAGCCTTATCCCGAAGGACTCTTTACAACTATTTGGGACTCATCTGTGAATGAACAGAATTCACAGTTGTTAAAATAAAGCAGGTTTTTGGGACTACTTGTGTGTTTTACAGACTCAGGAAGCCTAGGTCAGAACACTTTCATTATATTTGCATGCAGTCCTCGGCTTATGACTTATCTGGAATGAGAGAAATACAACCTAGATCCGAAGATTTGATGGTAAGGCTCCCCCCCCAAGTCATGTGAGCACGCTTCCCACAGTTGGCAACAGTCTCATTTATGGCCATTTACTGTGGTCACGTGACCATTGGTTTTGCCAAAAATAGGAAATTACTTCTAATTTTTGGCAAAACGTGCGAACAATGGGTTTGCTTGACCAATCTTCCTTTAATGCAGGGGTGTCAAACTCAAGGCCCGGGGGCCAGATCCAGCCCACGGGGTTCTTAGATCTGGCCCGTGGGGCCACCCTGGAAACAGTGAAGGACCAGTTCGTGGTACTTCTGCCAGCGAAAACGGAGCTCGGGAGGGCTGTGGGCGTTTTCGCTGGCAGAGGGTTGCAGGAGGTTGTGGCAGCTGAAAACGGAGCTCAGGAATCCGTTTTCACTGGCAGAGCGCTCAGGCCATCACAGGCGTCCTCAACACAGGTGAAGTTGAGCTGGCCACGCCCACCCCGGCCCCCGGAGGTCAAATACAACCTTGATGCTGCCCTCAATGAAACTGAGTTTGACACCCTTGCTTTAATGATTATGGCATTTGTTTTAGAACCGCTTAACTGGCTAACAACCGCCGCAAAGAAGTTTGGGGAAATCGAGTGAATCATGTGACCAATATGATTTATGATGGTCATGACCGGGGTCGGCAACCTTAAACACTCAAAGAGCCACAAAGGTCCTAACCGGAAGCCCCCCATTCAATTCTGGAGCCGACCAGAAGTCCGGTTCCCTGTACCATAGAGTCTCCTCCTAGCGTGGTGTCCTTTTTCCTCTACCTGTCCTAACTGAAAGCCCTATCAATTGTGGAGCCGACCAGCAACAGGGAGCCGCAGCAGAGGGATGAAAGAGCCACATGCGGCTCCAGAGCCGCAGGTTGCGGACCCCTGGTCATGACTTACGACTATAATGGGAAGCTCCATTACAGTCATATGTCGACAACTACCTATATAGTTCTATGATTTGGATCTTGTTGCTGGAACACAAGTTGTTGAAGAAAATGCCTTTGGTGCGTCATGACTGATTCTGATTTTGAAGACTCCATCTTACCATGGGACCATCTCTGTCAACCATTTCCAGACAATTTCTTGAATAGCATCTATTTATTACTTCCACGGGGAAAATTCTACAAAGCTCCCAGTGAGGTTTTGATTAAATCCAGACTAGCTCAGCCCAGAAAACTAACAATGTAAACCATCAGATCCTGTTATGGGTTTCCTGGGTTTACCCAGGGGATTAATTTAGAACAAGGAAGTGATTGCCAAGGCAGGAAATGATGCCAAAAAAACCAGTATCCACCAGCAACAATGATGCCAGATTTATATATTTTTTCCCTGTTTCAGAAAAGGAGTGAACATAATACACAATTCAACCATTTTTCAGAGGAGGGAAATTCTATTCTGGTAAAACATCCAGTTTCAAATTCAATATTTGAGCCCGTCTTGAAAGCGGCTTCATAAATAAGAGTTTACTTTATAGCCTCTAAAGCAGGTTGAAATTCTGGGATAATGAGGTTCCTGTGTTTTAAACAGGGGGAGACATCTACAGGCAATGAATGATTCAGTCCAATTCACACACAAAAAAACTTGAAATGCTGGCTTTTTAAAAATAATCCAAAGCAGTTTTTTTTTTTTTTGTAACCGGGAGCTCTCTGTTGTATGGGGATTATGGCTGATTTTCCAGATTGAGAACTCTGGGAATTGCAGTTCCTACGAAAAGTTTTTGCCTTTTGGTACTGTCCATAGGGTTTTCAGATTTTAGTGACAGATTTTCTTTTCCTGGGCTCCAAGATCATCGCAAATAGAGACTACAGCCAAGAAATCAAAAGACGCTTGCTCCTGGGGAGGAAAGCTATGGCAAATCTAGATAGCTTACTAAAAAGCAGAGACATCACCCTGCCAACAAAAGTGCGTATAGTCAAGGCTATGGTTTTCCCAGTTGCAATGTATGGCTGTGAAAGTTAGACCATAAGGAAGGGTGAGCGCCAAAGAATTGAGGCCTTTGAACTCTGGTGCTGGAGAAGACTCCTGCGAGTCCCTTGGACTGCAAGGCGATCAAACTGGTCAGTCCTAGAGGAGATCAACCCTGACTGCTCTTTCGAAAGCCAGATCCTGAAGATGAAACTCAACTACTTTGGCCACCTAATGAGAAGGAAGGACTCACTGGAGAAGAGCCTCATGCTGGGAACGATGGAGGGCAAAAGAAGAAGGGGACGGCAGAGAATGAGGTGGCTGGATGGAGTCACTGAAGCAGTCAGCTTGAGCTTAAATGGACTCCAGAGGATGGTAGAGGAGAGGAAGGCCTGGGGGTCCCGATGGGTTGGACACGACTTCGCGACTAACTACAACAATGAAAAGTTTGCAACGCCTGAGGAAACCTGTTGTAAGAGTAAACAGATGGAAAGTCCCAGGTCCTTGCAATTCAGCCCCTTTCCCCCAAAAAAATAAAATTGTGTTTTTGTTTGTACAAAATAGCAGGGACATCACCAGGTGTTCCAGAAATATAGGTGGGTTTAAGCAGATTCTGTGCAGTTCTGGAGAACCGGTATCGGAAATTTTGAGTAGTTCGGAGAACCGGTAAATACCACCTCTAGCTGGCCCCGCCCCCATCTATTCTCTGCCTCCCGAGTCCCAGCTGATCGGGAGGGAATGGGGATTTTGCAGTATCCTTCCCCTGCCATGCCCACCAAGCCATGCCCATTAAGCCACACCCACAGAACCGATAGTAAAAAAAATTGAAACCCACCACTGATGTGCATGTTAAATTCGGCTCATAGACCCACATCAGAAGAAATGTCAAAAATAGGACAAGTGTTTGGAATGGAAGAAGGCAGGTCTGCTCTCAAATTCAGCCACACCATGTGACAAAATTGGGGTAGGGGCTGATCCTCTCCTGCAGGTCCTAATGGAATAATTGGGAAAATTCAGGAGAACAGAAATGTATCAATGATCTTAGGTCTTTCTCTGTCTTGCTCCATGTATATTGCGGACAGTCCCCGACTTACAACCATTCGTTTAGTGACTGTTCAAACTTATGACACTGAAAAAAGTGACTTATAACCAATCCTCACACTTACGACCAGTGCAGCATCTTATTATCATTACTATTGTTTTTTAATTTATGATTTATTAAAGGATTATGATTCCTCGCAGTAAGCCAGATGTTTGGACTGGATCTGGCATTTTTGTCTGCCTATGGAATCCTTTCCAAGGAGTTGGGATAGCCAGATGTGGATGTTTGATGGCATTACAGATATCGATTACTGTTTTTATTTATTAAAGGCATCTTATTGTTATTTACTAACTCCAAGAGACTGTGGGCAGCTTACAACATCCAAATGTAGAATTGTAGCAGTTAAATACATCACAACAAAATGGGGTGGCCCAGACAAAAAACAATCACACCAATGAAGGAATCCATGGCAGAAGCGCCTTCGATCCCATCCTGGGAGCAAAGTCAGACCTTGAGAGTCTTTCAGAATCCCAGAAAAGTGAGCCCATCTTTATCTCTGGAGGGATACAGGGATAAAGGGGAGGGGGATGATAGAGAAGAATCCTAGATGGGGGACATGATAGAGAAGAATCCTAGAGAAGGAAGACCTCGCTTGCTTGCTTACTTACTTACTTACTTATTTATTTATTTATTTATTTATTGGTTCGATACTTACTTACTTACTTACTTACTTACTTACTTACTTACTTACTTACTTACTTACTTACTTACTTACTTACTTATTGGTTCGATTTATATGCCGTCCTTCTCTGGAGACTCAGGGCAGCTTACAATGCGTTAAGCAATAGCCTTCATACTTTTGTATATACCTGCTTAGTAGGGCTTTTGCCCCCCCCCAAAGCGGTGTTCTTTTTTATACAAAGTCAGCTTATTGCCCCCACAAACTGGGTCCTCATTTTACCTACCTCGGAAGGATGGAAGGCTGAGTCAACCTTGAGCCTGATCAGATTTGAACTTGCAGTAATTGCAGGCATCTGGTGTTACTTAACAGTGCTTTAGCCGGCTGCGCCACCAAGGCTCTTAAAGCTTGTAAAACTCTTCTTCGTCCCGTTTTTCTATTCCTCCGAATAACTCTTCCAACCAATTCTGCATTCAGGTTAAGGCAGTGGTGAAATGCAATTTTTTTTTGCTATCGGTTCTGTGGGCGTGGCTTGGTGGGGCAGTCATGTGACTGGATGGGCGTGGCCAACTTTTTTTTTCTTTTTAAAACATTTTTTTACTACCTATTAACCGGTAGCATTTCACTCCTGGGTTAAGGTGACCACGTTCTCCACATCAATGTTATCCAACCTCCATCCCCTTAAGAGAGGTGGACTTCAACTCCCAGAATTCCCCAGCCAGCATGGAATTCTGGGAGTTGAAGTCCACCCCTCTCAAAATGGCTGAGGTTGAGAAACACTGCCCTACACCACAGTTATTGTCCTAAGCAATGAGATCCTACCAGTTCTGACAAGTTCCACATATTGAAATACGCGAAAATGACTCCCTGTTGCACATCGGCTGTTCTCAGACACTGTGACAAGCCCTGTGGGAGAGGCGAAGCGACCAACTCCCAACCTCTCCCTTTGTCTCGTTGTGTCAACAAGCAGACACAGACTTTGACAAGACAAATCCCTTCCCTTTCCAAGCTGCTTGGTTCAAGGCGGTAATAAGGGAATTAAGATGCCTACGCGAGATTAGGCTAAGCCGTCAAAGCTACCCAAAGTCATTTCGAAAAAGAGGATGCCCTTCTTGGTCTGTTGTCGCCAACTCTATGACTTGGGACACAGCAGCTCGTGACTTTTGAGAACAATAACCTGATGGCTTGATGTCTCCATTTCCTTCTGAAAGAGTTGGTGGAACCAGAACCGATAGAAGAATCCAATGAAAGTTTGAAATTCTGGATGACTTCAGTGCACCATGCGCGATCCTCGGTTTAAGGCAGGAGTGTTTCCAAGATTATTTTATTTTTGCAAGAAAATCTGCCTTTGGGGAATGGTCAACCAAGTGAAGGACGCGGCCACAGATGGTTCAACTGAAGCCCTGCCTCTTTATTATAAGTATCGTGATGACTCAATTAACAAAGCGATGGGGCTTGGATGGATGGTCGCAGCTGCCATTTTGACTTTCTGACATACAAACATCCATGCAGATATCCTTTGTAACCACTTTTTCTCAAAAGGAGGAAGATGGGAAGATAGAAAAACATGTTCAAAAGCAAACCCCCAAAGAATTTGGGGAAAATCCCCAAAGACTAAAATAAGGCAGAGGTGGTATTCAGCAGGTTCTGACCAGTTTTGACGAACTGGTAGCGGAATTTCTGAGTAGTTCGGAGAACTGGCAAATACCACCTTTGACTGGCTCCGCCCCCATCTATTCTCTGCCTCCCGAGTCCCAGCTGATTGGGAGGAAATAGGGATTTTGCAGTAACTTTCCCCTAGGAGTGAGGAGGGAATGGAGATTTTACAGTATCCTTCCCCTGCCATGCCCACCAAGCCACGCCCACAGAACCCGTAGTAAGAAATTTTGAATCCCACCATTGGAATAAGGTGATATTAATGAGACTATAGCAGGGTGATTTGCATAAAAAGGTTGCCCAAAATGACTTGATTGACTTGGCCGGGTACAGATATTGGTTGGTTGGTTGAATGAATGAATGAATGAATAAATGAATGAATGGCCTTGGAGACCTTTTTTAAACATGAAAAGTGAAGGTAGAAAGTTATTTTAAGGATGAACAGGATTTGAACACCTTAATTCTGAGCAGGGGGTTGGACTAGAAGACCTCCAAGGTCCCTTCCAACTCTGTTATTCTAAATTCTAAATATTCTAAATTCCACATGTGTGGGGTTTTTTTTCCACTTAAAGCAGAGAAATAGCATGTCACCGAAGATGTCAATCTTTTTTTCTAAACTGTTTATAATACCCCCAACAAAACGGATCAAGTGATTATTTTAGAAGGCAGAAGCTCTTCTACATGAAGTTAAATGAAACCCAACAGAGACCTACAAGCCCAATTCCTCATCACTTGGTCGCTCAGAATAATGTGGTGAGCTTCTCAAAAGGTGAAATCCTCCAAAAAAATCACATCCTTGCCAAGCTCAGTCAGCTTCCACAGTGAAAACTTTCTCCTTTTATTCCTTTTATTATACTTCATGCTTTTGCTGAGCCGAAAATTTTTCTGGCCCTTTTTTTTTTCCTTCTAGAGCAGCTCACTTAATTAAATAGGAGAATATTTGCTCTTAGTCGTTCACTCCAAAAGACATGATATTTTCAGGGAGATTTCCCCAAACGGAGCATGGATTTTGGCCTTTAATTAGTGATAAAGTTCCCAAAATAGGTGCCAGTGTTCAGTTCTTCTTTCTACACTTATTCTCAGTTCTCTGCAGCCTCCCAAGTGTCTTACATTTTAGTTAAATTGTAAGAATTCAGGATGGAGGGCATCTCTCAGAGCCCTTTATCCAGTTGAAAAATGTGGGCTACAGTCAGTGGTGGGATTCAAACATTTTTACTACCGGTTCTGTGGGCGTGGCTTGGTAGGCGTGGCTTGGTGAGCGTGGCAGGGGAAGGATACTGCAAAATCTCCATTCCCTCCCTACCCCACTACCCCTACCCGCTCTGTTCTCCTGTGCAGGGCAACAAAAGAAGACCCAGCCAATCAGCTGGGACTTGATCAGCTGGGACTCGGGAGGCAGCGAATAGATAAGGGGTGGGGCCAGTCAGAGGTGGTATTTGCCGGTTCTCTGAACTACTCAAAATTTCCGCTACCAGTTCACCAGAACTGGTCAGAACCAACTGAATAGAAAGAAGGGTCATGAAAAAGAGTCCAAGACAAACTTCCTCAGTGGTTGTGCCTTCTGCCACTTCCAATCATCATCATCATCATCATCATTCTAGCCATTGCCTATTCACTGAAGGATGAAGGCCTCTTCTGCATGTTTCCAACCAATATGGCCTTGTGCTTTCCTTTTCCAGTAGGGCCTACAATACTTGCTAATGTCATCAATCCAATCTTGATTTAGGTCTCTTTCGTGGACACTTTTTATCAAGTGGGATCCATTCAGGTGTGAAATCCAGCAGGTTCTGACAGGTTCTGAAGAATCGGTAGCAGAAATTTTGAGCAGTCTGGAGAACCGGTAGCAGAAATTTTGGAGTAGTTTGGAGGATCAGCAAATACCATCTCTGGCTGGCCCCAGAGTGGGGTGGGAATGGAGATTTTGCAATATCCTTTCCCCAGGAGTTGGGAGGGAATGGGGATTTTGCAGTATCCTTCCCCTGGAGTGGAGTGGGAATGGAGATGTTGAAGTATCCTTCCCCTGCCATGCCCACCAAGCCATGCCCACCAAGCCACACCACACCACGCCCACCAAGCCACGCCCAAAGAACCGGTAATAAAAAAAATTGGATTTCACCACTGGATCCATTCTATGACTGCCTTGAAACTGTTCTTGAAAATTATGCTTAATTTACCAGATGCAAGTTAAGCTTGCATCTTGTTGGCAAGTTCCAATAATCAAACAATCAAAGTTGGCAAGTTCCAATAATCAATTAAGCTCAAACTTTGCTAGCAAGAGAATAAATTCTCTGGTTTTAACCACTATCGTCAACTTTAAGCTACTATGTAACATACTTCTTTATCTTCGTACAAATTTGCATTCCTTCTTGCATGTCAAGTATATAGATTAATTCCTCCTAAATAGCTACATCCATACTCAATAGAGTCATATCTCACATACACGTTTAACATACGTTGACGTATCCATTTCTAGACATTCACTACATCTTCATCTTAGCATGGTTAAACCATGTCCACTGTTTTTTTAATTTGAATTACTAATAAAAAACTTTAAAAAGAGAGAGAGAGAGAGAGAGAGAGAGAGAGAGAGAGAATACATTCTCAAGCAACCTAAGAGTAAAGTAGAAAAATAAAAGCCTCTCTTGAAAAGATCAACTTTTTAAAAGAAAACTGCAAGGCAATTTTTTGTCCGGAATTACCCTACAAAACCTCTCCAATTTTCACTGTTCTGCTCTGAAACCAAAGTTCACAATATGCTTTACAAAGAACCTTTAGATGACAAACTAATAAAACTGGAGTACCGTTTGCTGAAAACAATAAAAACATAGGAGAGAAACTGGATTCCTACCAACGAAGGTTTATTTGCTTCCAACCTTCCTGTACAGTTCCTTATGGGTGGATAACTCCATATTTTGCAAGTGTGTTTTATAGGTAACATATTTTTATGGTTTCCTTTTCACCCAAGTTGAGGGCAGCCATTCCATGACCTGCCTCCATCAGAAGCATGAATACTCAAGTCTTATGGTATCTTTGTAAACTCTTAATTTATAAGAATACGATATGACCTATCAAGGTTTTAGCCGAGCAATAATACACTTCACAACACTTTTACAAGCTTGCCTAGAAATCATATGAGATCACGATTGGCGAAACTTAAGGAGGTCTTCCATAAGAAAGAGTGCAGAGAAGAGCAACAAAGATGATTAGGGGACTGGAGGCTAAAACATATGAAGAACAATTGCAGGAACTGGGTATGTCTAGTTTAATGAAAAGAAGGACTAAGTGAGACATGATAGCAGTGTTTCAATATCTCAGGGGCTGCCACAAAGAAGAGGAGGTCAACCTGTTCTCCAAAGCACCTGAGGGTAGGACAAGAAGCAATGGATGGAAATTAATCAAGGAGAGAAGCAACTTAGAACTAAGGAGAAATTTCCTGACAGTTAGAACAATTAATCCATGGAACAACTTGCCTCCAGAAGTTGTTGTCAAGTTTCGAGGTCGTCTCAAATAAATTGCATTTCAAACAAAGTCTTTGAAGGAAAACTCCTATTTATTAAGCATGACATTCTAAAATCCGACTCCATCGAAGCCAACACTGACTTCCAGACCCAAAACCCTCCCTTTCCGTTCACCACTCCCCTGCACTCACTGGCCATCTTCCAAGTCATTCTACTTCTAATCTACTGCTCCAGCTCAAAGGAATTTCCCCCTCCCATCCCATCTCCTAGAGGATATTATCTCCAGGGAAAATAAGGTGAAAAGTCAAATGTCCCTTTCCAGACGCCTCCGCTTCTCCTTCTTATGTCAGCACTAGAGTAAAGGTAGCTTGAAGTGCTGACAGTTGTGAATGCTCCAACATTGGAAATTTTTAAGATGAAGTTGGATAACCATTTGTCTGAAGTGGTGTAGGGTTTCCTGCCTAAGCAGGGGGTTGGACTATTCCATTCCATTCCATTCCATTCCATTCCATTCCATTCCTCTACTCTACTCTACTCTACTCTACCCTACCCTACCCTACCCTACCCTACCCTACCCTACCCTACCCTACCCTACCCTACCCTACTCCTGCAGAAATCTCATTAGCTTTGGTAGGCTGGTCAAAATAAGTTAGAAAACTTAATTTTAACGAGGGGGTGGGACCCTTGCTAGAATGATTGGTGGATTGTCTCTGGTTGATGTAGGACTGTCATCTGTTTGAGATAGGCTCAATAGACTCAATTGATGGCGAAGATCCCATCTAACAGCAGAATCAGTGGCCGAGTTTCCCTCCCGACCTAAAAACATTGCAAAATACAGACTTTGCTTAACCACAGAAAACTGGTTCAACTTTACCCAGCCAAAAGTAGATTTGGCCAGAGACCGTTCCGTTGGTGAAACTCTGTGTAAAATAAGGAAACCAATGGAGAAAAAGGAACAGAGAGGACAGGAGGAAAGAAGTGGGAGGAGAAATGGAGAAGAACAAGTTGGCATGGTTTGAAAAGTGTGTGTTTGTTTGTGTGTATGTGCATACATACAATCATAAAGAGAGAGAGAGAGAGAGAGATACAGAGCCCTCAGGAGCAACGCAAGGGAAGTCCAAGTAGGAGTGCTGGCACATTAAATCAGAAACAGATGTGCCCACACAGCTGCTGCTCCCAATCTGCCGGACTGAGTCACCAGGATGAGGGTGGGACATCTGTGAGTGCGTGCACACACAAACGCACACATATGGAGTAGGAGTTATCTTTGTATCAGCCTTGGGCGTGGGGCACAGGAAGCAACTCATGCCAAAAAGCCACCAGAGTGTCAAAGCAAGTTTACAACCACAGTCAAAGCAGGTAGGGGCAGGTCTTGTGCTGAGTTGGGATTCATGTGAAAGAGTTCCTGAGTTACAGATACAGAAAATGAGGATAGGGATAGGGATAGGGATGGGGATGGGGGAAGGAAGGAAGGAAGGAAGGAAGGAAGGAAGGAAGGAAGGAAGGAAGGAAGGAAGGAAGGAAGGAAGGAAGGAAGGACAAATGAGCAAGGGAGGGAGGGAGGAAGAAAGGAAGGAGGAGGGAGGGAGAAAATTGAGAGCGGGTATAGGAAAGAGAAGAGAAAAAGAGAGATGGATGAAGAAGAGAAAAAGGGAGGGAGGGAGGAAGGAAGGTCAAATGAGCAAGGGAGGGAGGAAGAAAGGTAGGAGGAGGGAGGAAATTGAGAGAGAGTATCAGAAAGAGAAGAGAAAAAGAGAGATGGATGAAGAAGAGAACAAGGAAGGACAGGAGGGAGGGAGGGAGGGAGGGAGGAAGGAAACCGATATGGTATAGGAGAGAAAGAAGAGAGATGGAAGAATGAAAGAAGAGAAAGAGGGAGTGAGGAAGGAAGGTCAAATGAGCAAGGGAGGGAGAGAGGAAGAAAGGAAGGAGGAGGGAGGGAGAAAATTGAGAGAGGGTATAGGAAAGAGAAGAGAAAAAAAGAGATGGATGAAGAAGAGAAAAAGAAAGGAAGGGAGGGAGGGAGGGAAGGAGGGAGGGAGGAAGATGGTCTAGGGCAGGGGTGAAATCCAGCAGGTTCTGACAGGTTCTGGAGAACCGGTAGCGGAAATTTTGAGTAGTTCGGAGAACCGGCAAATACCACCTCTGGCTGGCCCCAGGAGTGGGGTGGGAATGGAGATTTTGCAATATCCTTCCCCTAGGAGTGGGGAGGGAATGGAGATTTTGCAGTATCCTTCCCCTGCCACGCCCACCAAGCCACACCCACCAAGCCATACCACACCCACAGAACGGGTAGTAAAAAAAATTTGAATTTCACCACTGTATAAGAGAGAGAATAAAGGAGAGCTGGAAGAACAAAAGAAGAGGGAGGGAGGGACAAAGGAAGGATGGTATAGGAGAGAAAGAAGAGAGATGGAAGAATGAAAGAAGAGAAAGAGGGAGTGAGGAAGGAAGGTCAAATGAGCAAGGGAGGGAGAGAGGAAGAAAGGAAGGAGGAGGGAGGGAGAAAATTGAGAGAGGGTATAGGAAAGAGAAGAGAAAAAAAGAGATGGATGAAGAAGAGAAAAAGAAAGGAAGGAAGGAAGGAAGGAAGGAAGGAAGGAAGGAAGGAAGGAAGGAAGGAAGGAAAGAGAAAGAGTGGGGAGGGAGGAAAGGAGGTCCTCTTGTCCATTCCTGCTCAGACTAGATTGTTCCTCTGTAGGGTTTCTTCCTCCTCCTCTGTTTTTCCATCGACTGATCTGAACCCCTCAAACTGCAGGGAACCCACCACTTCCCTTGGAAAGGAAGGTTGACTGACCTCAGCATCTCAGAAGTTTCCAGTGGTTCAGCCACATTGTCTCTTCTCTCCCTTCCCGCCCACTCTGGTCTTTGCAAATTTCTCAAGTAGAGCTCTTCATTTGCTTTGCTACTTGCCCAGAAACCTAGCACTGCTTGCCTGGAAGACATCCAGTTCTTTACCCAACTCAAGTCTGAATGAGAACATCTGGCTCCAACTGGTGGGGGGGGGATCTTAGCCATTGGGGGGGGGGGGAAATCTCAGGAGAACTCTGGTTTTTTTAAAGGGTGAAGAGGACCAGGCCTATTGCTATATTTATCTGGGGGGGGGGGACTCAAAATTCAAAGTGACCCCTCCCTTTACAAAGAAGACAGAAAAACTTCTGCATTCATAAGCAAAATTTCAATGTCTACCTCTTGCATTTTAAGGGGCGATTATTGAGGTGAAGAAACAAGTTTTTTATTCTAGATAAATAAAAGGATTTCAATAAGGTATGAAGAGGGCAATTGCTTCTCTGTTTTCCTTTTGTTTTTATTTTAATATTTGCGGAGATATGGCCAGGCTCCATCGAGTTACCAAAATCACCTTGCATAGCATGTCTATGTATGTAGGACAGGTGAAATGCTCCCGGTTTGGACCGGATCCGGTAGCAATGGCAGCGGGTGGTTCAGAGAACCGGTAGCAAAAATCCCTGCCCCCACCCCATGCCCAGCTGAGCCGCGCAATCATCAGCGGGTTTTTTTTTACTTTTAAAAGCATTTTTTTTCTTTGGCCGAAAAAGTGCTTTTAAAAGTAAAAAAAAACAAAAAAGCCTCTGATGATCGCGCGGCTCAGCTGGGATCATCAGAGCCTTTTAAAAGCATTTTTTCTACAACCTCTTCGAGAGGTTGAAAAAAAAAATGCTTTGAAAAGTAAAAAGTTGGCCACGCCCACTCAGTCACATTACACCCCGCCGCCACCAAGCTACGCCCACAGAACCGGTAGTAACAAATTTTACATTTCACCACTGGTATGTAGTATGTCTATAGGAGCTGCTACTGTTTTTTTGCAATTTAGGATTTATACCGCTAAATGGTGGAAGTGGCCCATTCAGAGAGTCAGTTGGATTCTTGATGTTCTCTGAACTTGATCGTTTTCTTGCAGGCTTTTCACTACCAACTAAGCAATACTTCACTCCTTCATGAACTGATGCTGATGCCTAGCTTCGTGCCCAATATCTACAGCAGAGATCTCCAAACTTGGCAACTTTAAGACTTGTGGACTACAACTCCCACAATTCCTCAGCCAGCATGGCTACTGGCTGAGGAATTCTGGGAGTTGAAGTTTGCCATTAAACAACAACAGCAAAGCTTATATTTGATTCTGCAGCCTGCCAAGTTTCCCCTTTTTATCAGAGGCATCCTGGCAGTGTGGTCCAACCTTGGCAATTTTAAGACCTGTGGACTTCAACTCCCAGAATTCCAGAAGTCTTAAAAGTTGTCTCTACATGGGGCTCCCCTTGAAGAGCACTCGGAGGCTCCAACTGGTCCAGAATGCGGCCGCACGGGTGGTTATGAGCGCAACCCGTTGTGCCCACGTGACACCCCTCCTGCGCGAGCTGCACTGGCTCCCAGTGGTCTTCCGGGTGCGATTCAAGGTGCTGGTTACCACCTTTAAAGCGCTCCATGGCATAGGACCCGGGTACCTTCGAGATCGTCTTCTGCCACCAATAGCCTCCCACCGGCCAGTTCGCTCCCACAGAGAGGGCCTCCTCAGGGTGTCATCGGCCAAGTTATATCGGCTGGCGACACCCAGGGGGAGGGCCTTCTCTGTGGGAGCCCCTGCCCTGTGGAATGAACTGCCCCCGGAAATACGTAAGCTCTCCGACCTCCGGGTATTTCGCTGTGCCCTCAAGACCCTGTTGTTCCGCCAGGCCGGGCTATCAAAATAATAATTTTAAATCGGGTGTTTTAAATTTTTGGGGTTTTAAATTGAGCCGAAATTATTTAATAATTTTAAATTATTTTAATTGATGTTTGTCTTGTGCTTTTAATAGTTGTACACCGCCCTGAGTCCTTCAGGAGAAGGGCAGTATAGAAATAAAATAATAATAATAATAATAATAATAATAATAATAATAATAATAATAATAATAATAATAATAATTATCATCATCATCATCATCAAGCTTGGAGACTCCTGATCTACAGGACAATCACCAAACTGAGAGAACATCAACAGGCCAATTTTGAACTACACCTACTCTCTATTATTGAAAACAGCAAATGATGAGCAATGGAGAAATTGGTTATTCCCCACATGGTGGTCCTAGTCAGCAGGCAGAAGCACTGTGGCTGGCGGCTAACTGTCCCATGTAGCCAAAGGCCCAGGACAAATGGTGTCTTGGCGAATGGGCCAGGCCTAACGACGCGGGGTGGAGGGCTGGAGGCCCATTGGCCAGGATGAATGGCTGGGGGAGGGCCAGCGGAGGAGGAAAGCTAGCTGTAAACGGGCAGAAGCGGAAAACTGGAGGAGAAGGAGGCATGGCCAAGGGTAGGAGCCTGAAGGTCCCATTCCGGTCACCAGGAACCCATTTCTCCAAAAATTGTGATATTCTTCGTCGCCATCCCATCTACTCCTTGAAATGGTGTTGTTTATCTTTTTTTTTTTTTTATTTGATTCATATGCCGCCCTTCTCCGGAGACTCAGGGTGGCTTACAATGCGTCAAGCAATAGCCTTCATTCTTTTGTATATTTATACAAAGTCAGCTTATTGCCCCCACAAACTGGGTCCTCATTTAACCTACCTTAGAAAAGATGGAAGGCTGACTCAACCTTGAGCCTGTTAAGATTCGAACCTGCAGTAATTGCAGACAGCTGTGTTAATAACAGGGTGCCTTAGACCACTGTACTACCAAGGCTCTATCTCAAAGCTTATGTTTGATTTTGCAGCCAGCCGCATTTCCCCCTTTTTATCAAAGGCATCCATAAACAAATCAAGATCAGGAGATAACGGCAGAGTGGCCCAATCTTAGCAACTTTAAGCCCTGTGGACTTCAACTCCCAGAATTCCTCAGGCAGCAGCCATGCTGGCTGGGGAATTCTAGGAGTTGAAGTCCACAGATCTTAAAAGTTGCCAAGGTTGGAATCTAGTGGCCAAAAAGAAAGATCCTGTGAATGCTATATCACCAATCCCAGGCTTACCATGTAATGAGAATACATGCAGCTGCATCTTCCGACACGGTCACAGCACGGAAACGGCATTGGTCGCTCTGGTGAATGATCTCTGGCAGGCTCGGGATGGGGGTTGTTCCTCCATCCTGGTCCTACTTGACCTCTCAGTGGCTTTTGATACCATCGACCATGGTATCCTACTGCAGCGACTTGTGGGGTTAGGAGTGGGAGGCACTGTCTTACGGTGGTTTTCCTCCTACCTCTCGGGTCGCTTTCAGTTTGTATGGGCGGGAGGGCAGAGATCCACCCCGAGGCCCCTTAATTTTGGGGTGCCTCAGGGGTCGGTTCTCTCCCCCCTGCTCTTTAACATCTATATGAAGCCACTGGGTGAGATCATTCGTGGCTTTGGGGTGAGATATCATTAATATGCTGATGATACCCAATTATACATCTCCACCCCAGACCACCCCAGAGATGCCCTTTCCGTGATGTCCCGTTGCCTGGAGAAGGTACGGGCTTGGATGGGCAGAAACAGACTCAAACTCAATCCCTCTAAGACTGAGTGGCTGTGGATGCCGGCATCTCGGGTTTCAGAGGTTCCATCACTTTTGATAGATGGGGAAAAACTTGCACCCGTTGATAGGGCTCGCAACTTGGGTGTCCTCCTGGATGCTCGGCTATCCCTAGAAGACCATCTAATGGCCATGACCAGGGGGGCCTTCGCACAGGTTCGCCTGGTGTGCCAGTTGCGCCCTTTCCTGGACCGAGATGACCTTCGCACAGTCACTCGTGCCCTGGTTACTTCCCGCTTGGATTACTGCAATTCCCTCTACATGGGCCTGCCCCTGAGATGCACCCGGAGACTCCAGCTGATCCAGAATGCAGCTGCACGGGTTGTTATGGGAGCCCCTCGTTACTCCCATATAACACCCCTCCTGCGTGAGCTGCACTGGTTACCAGTGGTTCTCCTGGTCCGCTTCAAGGTGCTAGTCCTCACCTATAAGGCCCTTCATGACTTAGGTCCGGGATATTTGCATGACCTTCTCCTGCCTGCCTCTCACCGTCCTGTTTGCTCACATAGGGCCGCTCTCCTCAGGGTTCCGACGGCGAGCCAATGTCACCTTGCTGTGCCCAGGGATAGGGCGTTCTCTGTGGGTGCTCCCACCCTCTGGAATGAATTACCTACTGAGCTCTGGGCGGCTCCTGATCTCCGCTTCTTCCGTCGGGACTTGAAAACTTGGCTTTTCAAACAAATAGGCTGAGACTGATTCCGGGCTTTATTATTTACTACTAATTAATTATTTGGATTAAATTATGATTTTATTGTACTTGTTTCTTAACTTGTGTTCGCCGCCCTGAGTCCTTTGGGAGAATGGCGGCATATAAATACATGTAATAAATAAATAAATAATCTCATTCAATATACCAAAATTAAACAAACAATGGCTTAGCATGATGGTTAGAGGAGCTGTGCCAGAAAAGAAATGGGATTTTCTGCACTGCATAACTTGCCAAGTGTTTGTTTGTGGGCTATATGTCGCTATTTCCCTATCTGATATAATGTGCTTCCCTGGGAGACGGAATATAATTGTAAACCAGACTTCTTCTACTAAAAGTTGCACTCCAAAAAATGAAATCTAAAGACAGAGGTTTACTAATAATTTAAGGTGTGATGTATCCCTTGGATAGGTTTGGCCAAGAATTTAGAGTTAAATCGAGCCAAAATACTTTTGAGAGCTGTAAGCCATTCCTATGCATGCAAATAGTTTTTAAAGCTTACCAAAACTGTTTCGATACAGTAAAAATATAGAATTTTCTCCTCTTGGGGTTTAGAAAAAATCTGTGCTCCAAGACGCCAATTAAAGTCTCTGGCAACATTTAGCATCTGTTCCTGGGTCATCCGTTGCTTTACAGCAATACAAACTGGCTTGAACTGAATGCACCGAGAGCTATTAATTTCTTTATCTTTTCCTGCTTTAAATTCAATTTATCTGGTGCCGTGTACTTTGAATGACCCCATGCCCTATATTACTGACATTAAGCTAATAGGACTGCATTCATTCAAGATTGTTTTGGTTCTAGCACAAGATAAATCCACCCATCAATATTATTTTTCAGAGGAAAATCTGTGCACCAGTTTCAGCCTGGTGATTGACCTATCTTTTTAAAAACTCTCTGCTCAACCAACTCGATCTCCCATTTTCAATCCTATTTCAAAAACTGAAGAAAAACTTCTTTCAGAAGACTGCATGCCAAGGATATCCAACCTTGGCAACTTTAAGATCTGTGGACTTCAATTCCCAGAATTCCCCAGACAGCATAGCATATCTGACTGAGGAAATCTGGGAGTTGAAGTCCCCAAGTCTTAATGTTGCAAGGTTGAACATATGCTCATGCCTTACCTAGTTTGTGGGATCCAATCAGAGATGGTATTCAGCCGGTTCTGACTGGTTCTACCGAACCGGTAGCGGAAATTTTCAGTAATTCGGAGAACCGGGAAATACCACCTCTGATGGCCCCGCCCCCATCTATTCGCTGCCTCCCAAGTCTCAGCTGATCATCTGGGTCTTCTTTTGTTGCCCTGCACAGGAGAACGGAGCTGGAAAGCAGGTTAATGGGGTGGGGAGGGAATGGGGATTTTGCAGTAGCCTTCTCCATGAATGGGGAGAGAATGGGGATTTTGCAATATCCTTCCCCTGGAGTGGGGAGGGAATGGGGATTTTGCAGTATCCTTCCCCCAGGAGTGGGGAGGGAATGGGGATTTTGCAGTATCCTTTCCCTGGAGTGGGGAGGGAATGGGGATTTTGCAGTAACCTTCCCCTTCCATGCCCAGCAAGCCACACCCACAGAACCGGTATTAAAAAAATTTGAATCCCACACCACTGGTCCAATATAATACAAACAATGCTAACGTTCTTAAGATAACATTTTGAGATTCTTAAAACTAGTGGGATGCCGTCATAGAAATATAAAAATATCTCTGTTCGATCAGACCAAGGGCCACCTCATCCAAAATTTCATTTCTCATGATGACTCATCAGGTGAATCTCAGATGCTCAAAAGCAGGAGGTGAAGGCATATTCCTTCAGCACTGTTGTTTGTTTGTTTATTTGTTTTGTTTTGTATATCTCCTTTATCGTTTTTATAAATCTCAGGATGGCAAACACACAATACTCCTTCCTCCTCCTATTTTCCCCCACAACAACTCTGTGAGGTGATTTGGGCAGAGAGAAAGTGACTGACCGAAATCACCCAGCCAACATTCATACCCAAGGCAGGACTAGAACTCACAGTCTCCTGGTGATTGGCCCAACGTCATCCAGCCAGGTTTCGTGCCTAAGACAGCACTGGAATTCAGTCTCCTGTCAACTGGCCCGAAATCACCCAGCTAGCTTTCATTCCCAAGGCAGGAGTAGAATTCACAGTTGGCCCAAAGTAACCCAGACGACTTTCATGCCTAAAGCATGAATTCACAGTCTCCTGATTTCTAGCCTGATGCCTTAACCAGTAGAACAAAGCTGCCCATTAAGTTTTCAAACTCAATAGCCCTTGACAAATGTCTTCTCCATGAATTTATACAATCTCCATATAAAGATAGCTGCTAGTGGGCCTCACCTCAATGAAATTCTACATGCTGGATGAAGACGTAGTTACAACTTACATCAACTCATGTAATGGCATATGATAAAAGACTTTGAGACATGAGTAAAGGAATGCCGGCTAGGGAAAAGTCAGATAAGAAAGGGCATAGCCCACAGCTACATAAGAGATGGAAAAAGACGCTCTAAAAGGACCGACCCTAGCTTCTCAGACTGTAAAGGAGACAGTCTTCTTTCAGACTTGCAAGATAGCAATAGCAATAGCACTTAGACTTATATACTGCTTCACAATGCTTTACAGCCCTCTCTAAGCGGTTTACAGAGTCAGCCTATTGCCCCCAACAATCTGGCTCCTCATTTTACCCACCTAGGAAGGATGGAAGGCTGAGTCAACCTTGAGCCTGGTGAGATTCGATCTGCCAAACTGCAGGCAGCCGGCAGTCAGCAGAAGTAGGCTGCAGTACTGCATTCTAACCACTGCGCCACCACGGCTCATAGATTCTGTTCATGTATCCTTACAGCCTCTGTTCGAGACCCCAGCACCACATGATGGGATGAGCTCCCGTTCCTTGCCTCAGCTCCTGGCCATCTAGCAGTTCGAAAGCATGCAGATGCGAGTAGATAAATAGATACCACTTGGATTGGAAGATAACAGTGTTCTGTGTGCCTCAGAGTCTAGTCATGCCGGCCACATGATCACGGAAAGATCCCTCGGCTAGGAAATGGAAATGAGCATCACCCCCTAGAACAGAGATGTCAAACTCGATTTCATTGAGGGCGGTATCAGGGTTGTGTTTGACCTCAGGGGGCCGGGATGGGTGTGGCCATGGTGGACATGGCCAGCTCAATGTCACTCATGTCGGGAGCGCCTGTGCTGGCCTGAGCGCTCTACCAGAGAAAACGGCTGCAATGGCCTCCTACAACCCTCTGCCAGCGAAAATGAAGCTCGGGAGGGCCGCACACTCGTGAGCTCCGTTTTCACTGGCAGAGGCACCACAGGCCGGTTTTTTGCTGTTTCCAGGGCAGCCCTGTGGGCCAGATCTAGCCACATGGGCCTTGAGTTTGACACCCCTGCCCTAGAATTAGACACGACTGGACAGGAGAAATTTTTATTTTTACAGCATCGCTACCAGAGTGCTATAAGCACAGCACAAACCAAGGGTGAAATGCTACCGGTTTGGACCGGCTCAGCTGAACCAGTAGCGATGACGCCCGGTGGTTCAGAGAACTGGTAGCGATGGCAGCTTGAGGCTCCGCCCACCCACCTGGTCGTCATTACTTCCTGGTTAAAACCTGTTTTTTACCCTCTGCACATGCGCAGAAGGGTTTGCGCCAGGGGTAGGTTTTACTTACCTTTAGTATCAGTTCGCAACAGGATCGCGCGCACACGAGCCTCGCTTCTGCACATGCACAGATCGCTGATGATGATATCTGGGGTGGTGGGCAGGGCCTCCCGCCGGTTTTACTACTGGTTCTTGCGAACCGGTCTGAACCGGGTGCAACCCACCACCGGCTTGCGCATGTACTGAGGGTCGGCACGCTCACGAACCGGTAGGGAAGGTAAGTAAATTTCACCCCCGGCACAAACCCTTTCAAACTAGTCGGATGTTTGTAACCTTTCAAGACAGGCCAGGGTAGGAAGTCAAAAGTCGTATGGTCCGATATTATTTATATTGTAAAGATAAAGCAACAGAATCTGGTAAGACTGAATTGATTGTTTCCTTCCTCGTTTTATCCTCATGAAAGGCTCTCTGTGAATCTGGGGGAAAAGACTTGCGGAAAGCATCAATACATCATAAAACACTGCTGTAGGACCAGCCAGGATAATTTGCAAACCAAGTATAAAATAATATTTAAAAAAAAATCTTGATGGGAAAGGCTTAAAATTCCGTATCTCGAAAGAACAGAATGGGACACACAGCCCTTAAGGTAAGTTTTTGGTTCAGCAGCTGAGCGCAGCACAATTTGTCAAGCTAACACTATTTTATAGACCTATAGATAATTGTGTAAGTCCTGTATCTCCCTCGAGGCCTGTAAAACCCATTTACTGATGAGTATATACAGCCTGCTTAAATACAAATAGATTTCAAACATAACCCCAAAGCAAGTTTCCGGCATATAACGCCACCTGGATTTATTTCAGGCCAAAGACTCTGGATGCTATTTTTTTCCCCCCTGCTTTTATTTCTGTACAAGTTGTACTCAAAATATGAAACTAGAGCATATACAGGCACCAGGTGGCTTGTTCTGATCCTCCCTGAAAAAGGATAATTTCTATGCCAGTGAAACTTGAACTCCAGGCTCAGTTGAGCACACAGAGCTTAATTTGGGCAGGGAAAGGAAAGGAAAACTCACACACACACACAGACACACAACTGAGAAGGCGGGAAGCCCTGCAATTCATCTTCGTGGATCGCTTCTGACATGTCAAGCGAGAATTCTCCTGAATACATAACAAGGGCAGTGTTGTAAATTTTGATTTTGGAGGGCTGTGGAATTACTTATGATGCCACCGAGAGTTGGCACCGATGCCCAGGCTGGTGCACACCACTTTGTTTGACGGGAGCAAGGAAACTGAATGCAAAACGTAGCTTCGTGCAAGCCCGGACTGTTTAAATATATATATCATAAAGGTGCACAGAGTTTTTACGGATGAGAAAACAGGCTCAAAACGAGGAAAATGATCCGTAAAATCTCAGAAGCCCGAGGGCAGGTGGAATAAATTGTCAAGTGGTGAAGGATGCATTTTAAGGGTCTGTGTGAACCCATTCTGGCTGTATTCACAATCTGAAGAAAGAGAAGAGCCAAACTGGCAGATTAAATAAGGCACAAAGGGGAAAAAGGAAGCGTACAATAGCAATAGCACTTAGACTTATATACCGCTTCATAGTGCTTTACAGCTCTCTCTAAATAGTTAACAAAGCCAGCATATTGCCCAGTGGTGAAATCTAAAATTTGTTACTACCGGTTCTGTGGGCGTGGCTTGCTGGGGGGGGTGTAATGTGACTGGGTGGGCGTGACCAATTTTTTTTTTAACTTTTAAAATCATTTTTTCTACAACCTCTTTGGTGAAGAAGTTGTAAAAAAATGCTTTCCAAAGGTTCTGACGATCGCAGCTGAGTTGCCTGATCGTCAGAGGCATTTAAAAGAAAAAAGGGGTTTGATCCCAGCTGAGCGGCATGATCATCAGAGGCTTTTTTAAAAAACTTTTTGCTACCAGTTCTCTGAACCACCCACCTCCATCGCTACCGGATCGGGCGATCCGGTCTGAACCGGGAGCATTTCACCCCTGATATTGCCCCAATAATCCAAGTTCTCATTTTACCAACCTCAGAAGGATTGAGCCAACTTTGAACCGGTCAGGATTGAACTCCTGGCTGTGGGCAGAGTTTAGCCTGCAATACAGATAGTCCTCAACTTACGACCACGATTGAGCCCAACATTTATGTTGCTAAGTGAGGAATTTGTTAAGTGAGATTTGCCCCATTTTACAACCTTTCTTGCAACATGTGTTCACTGCACTGAATCACTGCAGTTGTTAAACTAGTAAAACAGTTGTTAAGTGAATCTGATTTTCCTATTGACTTTCCTTGTCAGAAGGTCGCAACAAGTGATCGCATGACCCCGGGACACGGCAACCGTTATAAATGTGAGTCGGTTGTCGAGCA